>NC_090647.1:278877343-279177343 GCF_040937935.1 Hyperolius riggenbachi
CAAAAACACTACCTTTAGGTCTTCCCACAACATTTCATTTGGATTAAGGTCAGGCCATTGACCTGTCCATACTAGAGGTGTAAATGAAGAGCATGTGCCCAATATATAAACTCATCAATAACAGTGTTCCTGTACATTGGTTTTCATTTCTTCACCTGTAATGCTGTTAGTTTAAAGGGAATCAGAGCTGGATAATACAAAATGTTTTATACATACCTGGGGCTTCCTCCAGCCCCATACGCTCTGATCGATCCCACTCCGCCGTCCTCCGCTGCCCGCAGCTCCGATACCGGGTCCCGTAACTTCAGGCAGTCGCAGCCAGTCAGACGTAAGAGATGTGCACTCTTTGTATATCTCTCTAGAGGGCGCACTCCTCCTGCGTAGACTGGCCCCGACTGACAGAATTGCGGGGACCCGATATCTGAGCTGTAGAAAGGCTGAGGACGGCAGTGTGGGAGCGATCGGAGCATATGGGGCTGGAGGAAGCTGCAGGTATGGATAAAACGTTTTGTATTATCAAGCTCTGGTACACTTCAAGCCAACACACACACACAAAAAAAAAAAAAAAAAAAACCTTTAAAGAGGAACTGTAACATAAAAATATCCCCTGGGGGGTACTCACCTCGGGTGGGGGAAGCCTCCGGATCCTAATGAGGCTTCCCACGCCGTCCTCCATCCGTCAGGGGTCTCGCTGCAGCCCTCCGTGGAGTCCGGGCAGCGGTGACGTCATTATTTACCTTCCTGGCTCCTGCGCAGGCGCTCTGACGGCTTTCCATTCCGAACTACACGGAAATACCCGATCGCCGTCGGGTCCGCTCTACTGCGCAGGCGCAAGTCTCCTGCGCCTGCGCAGTAGAGCGGACCCGAATGAGATCGGGTATTTCCGTGTAGTTCGGAATGGAAAGCCGCCACAGCGCCCCCGCTGGAGCCAGCAAAGGTAAATATTGAAATGACAGTCGGCACAGTCGCCGGCTGTTCGGAGGGCTGCGGAGAGACCCCCGTGGGACAGAGGACGGCGTGGGAAGCCTCATTAGGATCCGGAGGCTTCCCCCACCCGAGGTGAGTACCCCCCAGGGGATGTTTTTAATGTTACAGAGTCTCTTTAAGGCTGCTTTCACAGTGGGACGTTACAGGCGCACGTTAGCCTGCTTTGCCGCGTTTGGCGCAGTGATTAGCCACATGGCTAATTAAGATTCACCACACTGTGCTGACGTCACTGGCGGGACAACATAATGCAGAGTGTTCCGCTCACGTGGTCTCCACCAGCGCATGCGTACTATAGTACGCATCACGGACACATCAAAGAGCCGCTTAATGCGGCTCTTTGCTAACGTCCTCCGCCACCACCACCACGAGTTGCGTTAGGTGCACGTTATGCAACCTTAACATAGCACCTAACGCAACGTCTTGTGTGAAAGAAGCCTTAAAGTGGAAAGGTAATTTAAATAAAATGATATGACCTCAGTTGAATTACTCAGCTCACTGGAAAAAGAAGTGTATGTGATCTGGCAAATTAGGGCTTTTCTTTTTTAATTTGACTGCCAATAGTTTGTAATGTCTAGTTTCAGCAAATGTTGCTTATCTGTGATCTAGGTGATGTGGATAATCTTTTTTTACTAACACAGAACATTTATATCACGCTTCTCTCCTGGCGGACTCAAGGCGCCAGAGCGGCAGCCGATAGGACGCGCTCTATAAGCAGTAGCAGTGTTAGGGAGTCTTGCCCAAGGTCTCCTACTGAATAGGTGCTGGCTTACTGAACAGGCAGAGCCAAGATTCGAACCCAGGTCTCCTGTGTCAGAGGCAGAGCCATTAGTATTTCTGCTCATGCAGTAGGACCTTATTTTGTAATAAATAGCGTAACCACCTTGTAGGTAAGTGCTTATGAGCGCAACTACACCACTGCCAGTTAACTACCAGCTAACGCCCATAGGCGTCAGCAGGTCTTAAGTGGGTTACCATGGAAACGGCCGCTCGATCGAGCGGCCTTTCCATGTCAGTTCACGGAGGGTGTCTCCGTGAACAGCCGGAGAGCCGCCGCTTGCGGCTCGCCAGCAAAATGTAAACACATACGGCGCCGTAGGGCAGATCGGCGATCCCCGGCCTCTGATTGGCCGGGGATCGCAGTCATTTGATAGGCTGAAGCCTATCCTACAATGCGCAGGACGGATATCCGTCCAGCGCATTTCACAGCCAGAGCGAGAGGGCGGAAGAGGTAGGGAGGGCGGAAAACGCTGTGGACGGAGGCTTTGAGGAGCCCCCCCCCCCCCCCCGCTTGGCCACACAGAGCGGCAGCGATCAGTCCCCCCCAGCAGGTCATCCCCCTAGTGGGGAAAAAAAAGGGGGGGGGGGGGAGGAGTCTGATCGCCCTGCTGTATTCACGATCTGTGCTGCGGGCTGCAGAGCCCACGCAGCACAGATCTCTAAAACACAGCCCAGTCCTTAAGTGGTTAATACACCTTTGAGCAATTCTGTGTTCTAATATGACCAAGCTGAGGGTTGCAAACCTACCACTTTATAAGGTTTACTGGATCGGTTATAGCTTTTATAAAGAAAATATGAATAAATTGCCCGCAGTATGAACTTAAGTGTGTGTTCTTGGTAATTATAAAACAGATGCAGGTGTTACTATAACTCCTAGAAAGCTTGCACAGGACAGAAAGAAAAAGCATAGAGACATGCACCTTTTATTTAGATAGTTTAGCCTCTCCAATTCACCTTCATCTGTGACTAATTACAAGCTGTATTGTATTATATCTCGCAGCTGTGTCAGCTGGCTGCCACAGAGCAGCTAATTGGTAAACACCAGATGTTAACATGTCTGCTTCCATGAAAGCAGGAAGTAGACAGATTTATCACAGGATTTCTATCAGATGTAACAAAAATGTTTTTTTCTTTAAAGTGTACCAGAGACGACAGATATTTAAGACCTTTTACTTACCCGGTGTTTCCTCCAGCTCCAAAAGCACACATGCGTCCCTCGCTGTCCTCCCGATTGCCTCCGTTAAGCAGCAATCAGCTCCGGTATTTGGCTCAGTGACGTAAGCAGGGGGTCTTCTGCGCATGCACAGACCTTCCGTGCAAAAGCAGAAGACCCCGGCTGACGTCACTGCGTCAGACTTGGCCCAACTGAGCCAAATACCGGGAGCTGATCGCAGCTTAACGGACGCACGCGGGAGGACAGCGAAGGATGCATCCGTGCTTATCGGGCTGGAGGATCTGTAATATCTGTCGTTCCGAGGGTCACTTTAAAGATTACTATCATTTGGAGCAGAGAGGAAGTTCTGAGTTCAAGTCCACTTTAAGGGATAGGGGGTTTAAACTTTGGTGGTGTCATCAGGAGCTTACTGCACAGGCAGTACAAGAAAACTTCATACTGCGCCTGTGCAGTAAGCTCCAGATGACGCGCGCAGGAGCGAGCACTAGTCGTCTAGTTAGACGAATATTAGGCTGGGACTAGCGGTGGGGAACCGAGGATAGTGGGAGGACGGCGCGGGACATGACAGCTGCAGGATAGAAGCCCCAAGTGTTGGTTTTTGTTTTTTTTTAACACCACAGAAGAACCCCTTTAAAAAATGCTAACTGCCAAATTTTTTTTATCAACCTTTCCTGTGCACAAGGATTGCACAACAACCTGGTTCCATCAACACTGGACACCTGTGGTTTCCATAAGCGTTTGCTTCGGTAACTTGCATCACTCGCAAACATTACCGTAAATAAGCTCGCGTACAGTGGGTCACACTAATAGTGTAACTTACAGTACTGTTTGCCCTTGCAAAAGCTTCTTTCAACACTCGACGTGATTGCGACATTCACCGTCGGGAGCAAAATTCAACTGCGGCAATAATCGTGCAGCACTACGATTGCGCTTGGGGAAAAGTTGAGACGCGCTAATGGAAACATGCATCACCATTTACATGTAAATCACGATGCACTACCTATCGGCCGTCAATCCGCTTGCTCATGAGTTCCGTGTGACAGCGGAGGACACAGGGACAGAGGAGGAAGACACGGGGTACACACAAGGCACAAGGGGGACATAGGTGGGTGGAAAAGGTCCAAAGAACCCCATGCACAATTGACGCCCCAGGTTTAGTATAATTCCCCCTCCCCCGGTTTTTGTCCTCTAAACCTAGGTTCATCTTATAGTCAGATAAATACTCTCTGGGTGTGCAGATGACTACAATAGCACAACCACCACTTCACTAAGCTTTCCCCGCAGTCCTTACTATGTCCATGCCATTAGAACCAAACATGACACCCAATAGAACCTTAGATAAAAGTCCAATCCAAGTTTGCAATATGTATTATATTTTCTGAATGTGGCACCAATGGAAAAGACCAAGAAATTAGCCACAACAAAGTATTACCAAGAAGCAGAAAAAAAAAAAATTTGAAAAATTTCTGTAAGCAGTTAAATCCTAAATTTGCATCATGCAAAGATTTCAACAATCATCTCAGAAGGAGGATGTACTTTCCTAATCAGTTTCTATAAATCAATCAATCCACTGTTCGGAAGAAAAAACAAATTTGCAAAAGTGAGGAAGAAAATATATTATAACAACTATTACCTGACAAATCATGATGGATTAGATCAGAAAAATTAGGGTCATCTCCCCACCAAAATATCCATAGCTCTCTACGTCCAGGGCGCTGGTCTCGTCGCCATACACTTAATACATCAGCCTTCAGACATCGACTGAAGCTGCTCAATATGGGATCCTCTTCTGTTACTGGAAAAAGGATTGGAGCAGAAGTAGGACCTTGCCACACATACTGTTTCCATTTGATCCCTGTAAGATCGGCCTGAGAAATATAGATATAGAATATGTCAATTAACAGCAAAAACATTCATTCAAACATACCTAAACCAGCTTATGTCAGCTACCTCAAGCTGGTTAACATAACTGCTCTAATAGTTTGTAACAATTACTGAACTTCAAGCTAATTTAACTAAAAAGAAGAAATAGGACATTATTATCCAGATATGTAAAGGTGGCCATACATCAGGTGACTTGGCGGCTGATCGACCACGCAATTCGATTATTATAATCGGAAGTAAAATCGGTGCCACTAAGTGCATGCCCGATCGACAATGCAATTTTTGGGCTGAAATGGGTCACACATGCTGCAAGATGTAGTTAAGCAGACTTGCTCGATCGGGTGCCTGTCAGTAACGGCGAGCGATATCAGGAAGAAAGACGAACACAATGAAACCCCAACGCTAGCCACCCTGTTAGATGTGCCCCCTCCTGATGCCCAGTGCACGCTATACATTACCCGTCAGTGACCTCCGCTTGCTCCAAGCTCCCTCCGTTGTTCATACACACGCGCCCGATGTGGTTGAATAGTAAGGGCGCGAGTGGCTATGACTAATGAGCGAGTGTGAAGTTCCGATACACATGAGCTAATTTGCCAGGTCCATTAAGTTCCCTTCTAAATAAAGATTGGACTTTTATCGTACCGGTTGAGCAGACCTTCTTCTATGGTATCCGTTTGGCCTAGCTGCCCATGGTCCTGCTCCTGGTCAAGTCAGTGGGGTGGCGAGTGGTGTACTCTTGTTCTACAGTGCATGTCAGGCATCACACACACGCGCCCATGTTACTAGGCAACCATGTGGTGCGTGTGTATGGACAGCGGAAGGAGCCCAGAGCAAGTGGAGGCCACTGACAGGTAATGCATAGCATGCTAACATGGCCGACAGCGTAGGGTCGGATGCGGCGTCACTAGGCCGATTCCTAAACAATTTCAGCATGAAACGGATAGGAAATGGGCCTGTGATATATGGGCAGCCGACAGATCTCGCCCTATTCAGATTCGATAAGAGAGATTTGTCTTTTGGTTGAATTTGCCCATCACCGCTAGATGTATGAGCACCTTTATAAAACGTAAGGATACCAGAGCCTAAAAACTTTGAAGACTGCACAGTAAGGCCTCTTTCACAGTGCGACGTTAAAGTCGCACGTTAGAAAATTTTATAACGCAGACTACCACACAGTAATACAAAGTCTGTGCGTCATTAACAGTGCACACGTTGCGTTGTGTGTAACGTGTACCAATATTTAAAAAGTGCTGCATGCTGTGCGTTTAGCAATACATTTTCTGCATCATGTGTGTTGCACATGCTCAGTAAGGTTTTTTTTTTTAATGTAATGCATGCACCGTTTTTGTTCCATCACTGAGCGACGAAAACAGCGCACCAAACGCAGGGCTAAAAAATGTACTATAATCAGTCGGTGGATTCTTATCACAGTTGATAACAGATAAATTAGACTGAGAAGAATAAAACTAAAAGCACGATAGGTGTTTACTGTCATGTTCCCACTGATAAATGTAATAAAATACATGAGGGTGCTTCGTCTCTGGTTCTCTTTAAAGGAGTTATCCGGGCATTCTAAAGAAAATAAAGGCTACTTACCGGGGGCTTCCTCCAGCCCCAAGCTCCCAGGACCTCCCTCGCCGCACCTCTGCGCGCAGCCGTTCGCCGTAGCTCCGTCTCGGTCCCCGGCGATGACCTGGAGGTCGCTCTGTACTGCGCCTGCGCGAGTGGCGCTGTCAATCACCGCCACGTGGGCCGGAGCGGACTGCGCAGGCGCAGTAGTTCTGCGCCTGCGCAGTCCGCTCCGGCCCACGTGTCGGTGATTGACAGCGCCACTCGCGCAGGCGCAGTACAGAGCGACCTGGAGGTCGCTCTGACGTCATCGCCGGGGACCGAGACGGAGCTACGGCGAACGGCTGCGCGCAGAGGTGCGGCGAGGGAGGTCCTGGGAGCTTGGGGCTGGAGGAAGCCCCCGGTAAGTAGCCTTTATTTTCTTTAGAATGCCCGGATAACGCCTTTAACTGCAAACGCTTAGGAATTTTAAAGGATATCCGGCGGGTCTTCCGCCTCTAATGCTGGGCATACACGGTGAGGTTTTCCTTATCAATCGAGCCACTGATGGCTCGATTGATAATTTCCGACGTGTCCGATCACCACGGCGGATCGATTCCGAGCGGGAATCGATCGGGGACGAGCCGGCATCGAGCCGCTGGCTCGATTCCGGCGCATTATCTTACCGTTTATTCCCAGCATAATACTTTTAGTCATAGACTAAAACTAGTCCTTGGTAAGAGTACTTGTAGAAGGTACAGACAGGAACAAAGAACATCTATCAGGCCCTAGGGAATGTAACTGTGGGTACATGTAAGAGTGATGTGCAGGTACTCTGCAGGGGAATAAGGAGATTCTTCCTCTATTACACATTCTTCATGCACAATCTGAACCAGGTTTATGGGCGATAGACAACAACACCTCTATGTTCAATGTGCACAACATTCTCAGTGGATTCCCTGCAGCTCTGTGGGGAGAGCATATGTATAGTACTACTGTGTAACAAAATAAACCTGAGAGATTAAATTAATATTTTATACATACCTGGGGCTTCCTCTAACACCCTTCAGGCTAATCAGTCCCTCGCTGTCCTCCTCCACCACCTGGATCTTCTGCTATGAGCCCAGGTACTTGAGTCAGTCTGGCGTAGTGCGCATGCACACACTCCGCTGCTGGGAGCGTACTACACCTGCTCAGCACCATTACGCAGGTGCAGAATGCTCCCGGCTGTGGGAGCGGCACACAGCCTGACTGTGCCGACTGGCTGAATTACAGGGACTCATAGCAGAAGATCCAGGTGGCGGAGGATAACAGCGAAGGACTGATTAGCTTGAATGGGGAATCCCCAGGTATGTATAAAACTCATTTTCATCCGTGTCAGGTACCCTTTAATTCTTAGTCAAACCACATTTTAACATATCAAATTATTTGATTTCATGAGCAAAGGGAGTGCATAAATTTTCATAAACCAGTATCGTCGCAGAATTATTTCCATCTCATTGACCATCTCTATTAGTGACACAGCTACACATCAGGCTTTATTCTTACAGCATATATGTTATTTAGTACATATGAGATTCCTGTTTACATATCATATATACAGTCACAATCAGATGTATATATCTGACTTTAAAAATACAGGGACTGCTTTATTGAAGCAGCACAAGTAACTAATTTTGATTGGTTTATTTCATTTTTGTGGACTAAGCACAGCTATTACTGTATATACAAAATTATTTGATGACTATTATCTGAGAAATAGAACATTATCATATTTTCTATTTTAAATAACTTGAATTCATTAGGAGTCAGAGCACTTTTTCCTTACTCCAGGTACCCAAAAATTGCTCCGACTCCACAGCCCTGCATCATATAGTGTACCAAATTCCAACTGCAAAGTACAACTGTTTAATTCAGTGGAAGGTGTGGGTCACACTTCAGACACAGTTGTCCTTTAAGGTCTGTATACACTGCTGATGTTGCCTGATTGGGTTGGAACCCGATGTGGGGAGACATCTCTCGGCTGATGCAGTACAAGCTCATTTTGGTTTTAAATGGGGAGGTGGAGAAGGCACAGACGTGATGTCACACGGCGGGTGGCATGCACAAAGCAATCAGCCGTTGCTCAGCTGAGTTGTATCGCCTGATAGGTTATAGGGTTTTTTCTTTGATGACTCTTGTAAAGGCCAAGAATACCTAGGTGAGTAGGGAGAGACCAGGGCCCATATGCAATTAACTTTTTCTCCTAAGTTTTCTCCTAGGTGATATTTTTAAACTTGTCAATAAAATGCCTTTTAAGCCACCAGAAAGCAAGAATACGGAAAATAAGTTTGATGGTACTTTTTCAACTACTTTTCAGTACTGTTTCAGTTGAAAAAAAAAAAAAAAAAAAAAAAAGTGTTGGAAAATTACTTTAAATATTAGATGAAAACTTATCTCCTAGGGGAAAACTCAGGAGAAAAGAATTGCATATGGCACCGGGAGTCCAATGATGCAGTATTGTCAGGTATAGGGAAAATAAACATAGATATATACTCACAAAGGTGGGTTGCAGTTCCTGCACCGTATAGGCCTGCAATGTGAAACATCTTGTATTTTTTAATAATATTTTGCACTGTAGCCACTGGAATTTGAGAACATTTAAAAATGGCCTTGTAGCCCTTTCTTGACTTGTGAGCAGCCACAATTCACAGTTTCAGGTCCTCATTGGGCTCCTTTGTCTAAAGGCTCATACACACATCAGACCATAGTCTTTGGAAAATGAAAGATCACAGACCAATTTTACCCCCTTCCATGTAGGTGTTACAGGCCCTACTGCATAGAGCCAAATTAATCCATGCCATGCACTGATGAGGATCAAACAATCCTAAAGAGTCTGTATGCATGTTGGATTATTATGGCTCTGTACAAATTAACAAGCTGACACATCATTGCATTCCAGCGGTTCTGGAGGTGTGTTTAGCTTCTAGAGCTAACGTACACACATGCGACAACGATCGTTCGTTGTCAACGACGAACAAACTTTTAATTGATGAAAGAACGACCTAAGCAAAGTTTTAAAAGGTGTATAACGATCTGATCGTTAGAACGAACGTTACATCACATAAAAGCAACTATAGCTCCTGCGCATAAAAATGAAAGTTCCATGGAGAAATAGTGAAATGCGCATGTCAAGCCTAGTACGAGTGACAGTTTCCAACAAAGTACTACTTTTGCAAACGATCGCCGTTGGAAAAAAATCCGCCAAGCTAGATCGTTCGTTTTTAATGATCTAGCTCACCCGTCGTTCGACTTAATGGTCGGCTGCTTTTTTTTTTTTAAACGATCGTCGTTTTAAACGATCGGGGAACGATCGTTTCAAACGACTATAGTCGCATGTGTGTACGCACCTTAAAGGTGGCCATACACTGGTCGATGTGCCATTAGATCGACCAGCTGACAGATCCCTATCTGATCGAATCTGATCAGAGAGGTATCGTATGGCTGCCTTTACTGCAAACAGATTGTGAATCGATTTCAGCCTGAAACCGATTCACCATCTGCTGAGCTGCTCCTGCCGCCTGTCCCCCCCCCCCCGTATACATTACCTGATGCTGGCTCCGGGTCCTCTTCTCCGCATTGCACGGCTCTATTCCGGCTCCATCCCAGCGCTTCCTGTGTTACTCCGTGACCAGGAAGTTCAAATAGAGCGCCCTCTATTTGAACTTCCTGGTCACTGCAGTGACACAGGAAGCGCCGGGATGGATGGAGCCGGAACAGAGCCGTGCAATGCGGAGAAGACGCCCGGGAGCCAGCCTCAGGTAATGTATACTTGATCGGATCGGCCGCCGCTAGCGACGCGCACTTTACCCGCGGGCGATCGAGGGTAATTTCCTGCACGGCGCGATCGACGGACCGATCCGATTTCGGGAGGAAATCGGATCGGCTGCTGCGTTTACCGCGAACGATTGGCAGCAGATTCGATCCCAGGATCAAATCTGCTGTCGAAACGGCCGCAAATCGAGCCAGTGTATGGCCTGCTTAAGGGTACAATGGTTAATTTACATATATTCAGCAGTGATGCCCTGGGAGACATCTCAAGCTCACTCCAACCTGAATTATCGCAACTTCTTACTGTTTTAAGAAAGCAAACTTAAGAAAGCAAAACGGTTTTTCTTAACATCTTAGTAAGGGGGCTTTTAGGACCATTGTAGTCCCTTACACACTCCAATGAGTTCTGGGTAACCATGAGCTTGCTGGTTAGTCTGTACCTCTCCATGTAGTATGAGAGCCATACCTACACAGTCTATTCTATGGAGCTGAACTCCCCATCAGACAGAAATCTTTGCAAGATGCTGCACACAAAGATGCTGTGGACATTCAAAAGATCAGCATCTGCAAAAGATCTGTTCCTGCAAAATGCATTCATAGTCTATGATATCTGCAGATCTCATACACACCTTGTTTAACTCTCTGGGCGATACAATGGCATCGCCCAGGAGGGAGCGCAGCATTTTTTTTAAAAATGTTTATTTTTTTAAATCATGTAGCGAGCCCTGGGCTCGCTACATGATAGCTGCTGCACAGCGGCATCCCCCCACCCACTCCGATCGCCTTCGGCGATCAGAGTAAGCAGGAAATCCCGTTCAGAACGGGATTTCCTGCTGGGCTTCCCCGGTCGCCATGGCGACGGGGCAGGATGACGTCACCGACGTCATGGACTTCGTGACGTCAGAGGGAGTCCCGATCCACCCCTCAGCGCTGCCTGGCACTGATTGGCCAGGCTGCGCAAGGGGTCGGGGGGGGCTACGCGGCACGGCGGGCAGCGGCGGCGATCGGAAGTTACACGCAGCTAGTAGCAAAGTGCTAGCTGCGTGTAACAAAAAAAAAAAATTATGCAAATCAGCCCACCAGGGCCTGAGAAATCCTCCTGCGCGACATACCCCGAGCTCAGCTCGGGATTATCGCCCAGGAGGTTAACAGACATTCATCTGCAGATCAGATCCACCAGGATGGATTTTCAGATCTGCAGATGATTGATCTGCAGATTAATGTCTGTTAAACAAGGTGTGTATGATGATCTGCAGATATCAGACTATGAATGCATTTTGCAGGAACGGATCTTTGGCAGGAACAGATCTTTTGCAGACACTGATCTTTTGTGTCTGTACAGCATCTGTGTGTGCAGCATCTTGCAAAGATTTGTATCTGATGGGGAGTTCAGCTCCATAGAATAGACTGTGTAGGCATGGCTCTCATACTACATAAAGGGTGGTAAGATTGGTCTGTGATCTTTCAGTTTCCAAAGACTATAGTCTGATGTGTGTATGAGCCTTTAGCCATGACTGCAGAGACCTGCTTTTTTTCACCTGTTGAGAGGATTAAAACAGCTGTTCCCAATTAATCAGGGTAATTAGGATGCTTTATAACAGCTTGGACTATTTGAAATAGTATAGAACTTTGAATTTTCCCACAGACTGAGGCCTGGTGCACACCAGAGGAGTTTTTCTGAGCGTTTTGAGTTTTGAAATCTGCTGCTAATGTTATCCTATGTGTCTGTGCACACTGGAGCAATGAGGTTTTGTAAAAAAAAAAAAAAAACATAGCATTACATTGGGAAGAGCTTTTGAAACCTCTAGCGTTTGGGTGCTAGAGGTTTCAAAAGCTCTTCCCAATGTAATGCTATGGGGGTTTTTTTTACAAATCCTCATTGCTCCAGTGTGCACAGACACATAGGATAACATTAGCAGCAGATTTCAAAACTCAAAACGCTCAGAAAAAACTCCTCTAGTGTGCACCAGGCCTGACAGTTTGAGAAGGGTATGAATTTTGAACTGGACAGATTTTGCCTAAATGTAAATAAAAGCTGAAAATTATGTTTTTTTCCTTTCCACACAATAATGCTTCTTGAACGTTGCCTTGGTTGTTTTGCTTGTTTTGGGAGATAACCATGTATTTTCCCATCAAAAATTTACTTGCTGTTTAAAGGGAACCAGAGAGGAACGGGCTGAAAAAAAATAGAACAAGATTTTATACATACCTGGGGCTTCTTCCAGCCCCATAAGCCTGGATCGCTCCCACGCCACCATCCTCCGCTCCCTGGATCGGCGGTACCAGGCCCCGTCACTTTTGGCAGACGCGAACAATTGTCCGCATCACAGGGGCTCCCTCCATACTCGTACGCATGAGGCTGCGCAGTGTGATGCAGACATTTGGCCGCGTCTGCCGGCCGACTGGCTGACTCGCGGCAATGACGGGACCCGGTACCGGCGGATCCAGGCAGCAGAGGACGGCGGCCTGGGAGCGATCCAGGCGTATGGGGCTGGAGGAAGCCCCAGGTATGTATTAAAGCTTCCCCCCAACCTCTCTGGTTCCCTTTAAGTAACTAAGTACAAATTTACCAGAGGTATGAGAAAAATTTGAGAGGGGGCAAGCAAGAGGGCTTTTAGCCATTTGGTTCCCTTCTGAGCTAAGTGCTTCTGCCTTACGGTTACCGACATCTGCCTCGATCTACCTGCCGCCTGCACAGACCTCTGCCTGGATTTTGACTACTCTCTGCCTGCCTTATTTGTACAGTTTCACAATTTAAGTTTATTCATTAATTTAATCAATTCAACAATATGGTGTTCCAGTGTTTTATTTATATACAGAATGTTTACCAGGCTTTTATTCTGATATATTTTGGTGAATTATGACTTAAGACTCTGAAGCAAGTCTCAATTCTCTTTTTTAACCTAAATTAATGTTAAGCCCCAAAAGCACAGCTAAACGGCTGCTATCCTGCGGCAAAACGAGGGGTTAATACCAGGGCTGTGGAGTCGGAGTCGTGGAGCCGGAGTCGTGGAGTCGTGCAATTTTGGGTGCCTGGAGTCGGAGTCGGGAAAAAATGCACCGACTCCGACTCCTAATGAATTTGTAACTGTAATTAAAATAGAAAATATGATAAAATGTTCTATTTCTCAGATAATAGTCATTAAAAATAATGTATATATACAGTAATAGCTGTGCTTAGTCCACAAAAACGAAATAAAACAATCAAAATTAGTTACTTGTGCTGCTTCAATAAAGCAGTCCCCGTATTTTTAAGGTCAGATATACATATCTGATTGACTGTATATATGATGTGTACACAGGAATCTCTTATATATACTAAATAACATCTATGCTGTAAGAATAAAGCCTGATGTGTAGCTGTGTCACTAATAAGAGATGGACAACGAGATGGAAATAATTCTGCATTGATGCTGATTTATGCAAATGTATGCACTCCCTTTGCTGATGAAATAAAATAATTTGATATGTTATTAAAATTTGGTTTGGTGACTACAAATTAAAGGGTAACTGAGACGGTTGAAAAGTAAAGTTTTATACATACCTGGGGCTTCTTCCAGCACCCTTCAGGCTAATCAGTCCCTCGCTGTCCACCTCCACCACACGGATCTTCTGCTATGAGTCCTGGTAATTCAGCCAGTCAGCGCTGTCCGGCCGCATGCCGCTCCCACAGCCAGGAACATTCTGCACCTGCGCAATAGTGCTGCACAGGTGTAGTATGCTCCTGGCGCCGGAGTGTGTGCATGCGCACTACGCCTGACTGGCTCAAGTACCTGGACTCATAGCAGAAGATCCAGGTGGTGGAGGAGGACAACAAGGGACTGATTATCCTGAAGACGGCTGGAGGAAGCCCCAGGTATGTATAAAACTTTAATTTCATCTGTCTCAGGTTTACTTTGTTACACAGTAGTACTATACTCTACATATGCACTCCCCACAGAGCTGCAGGGAATCCACTGAGAATGCTGTGCACATTGAACACTGAGGTGTTGTCTGTTTACAATCCCCTCATTCCCCTGCTGAGTACCTGCACATCATTCTTACATGTACCCACACTTACATTGCCTAGGGCCTGATAGATGTTCTTTGTTCCGGTTTGTACCTTTTACAAGTACTCTTACCAAGGACTAGTTTTAGTCTAAAGGGAATAAATATAGTAGTCTACATATCATTCTCACTTCAGTTGTCTTGTAAAATTCCTAAGCGTTGGCAGTTAATAGACGAATTTCATGTTACATACTTTTAATCAACAAAATTGTAATATGCAAATTAGAGGAGTCGGAGTCGGTGGAATCCTAAACTGAGGAGTCGGAGGATTTTTGGACCGACTCCACAGCCCTGGTTAATACCCCCCAAATTCCCTTTCCTGTGTCAGGGGAGCGCTTCCTGATTGAGGCATAGCTACAGCCATAAGCTCTGCCTCAAGCGCGTCAATCCCCACTGATCGCCGCCTCTCCCCCACCCCTCTCATCTGCCTTCACAGAGGGGGAGATCCGCACAGCGATTGACACGCATGGAGGCAGAGCTACAGCTCATAGCTCTGCCTCCAGGCAGAGCAAAATCCACGACCAAGAAAGTCGTGGATTTTGTTGGGGGAAGAGGGGGTTTGGGAGGATTTGGGGGGTATTAACCCCTAGTTTTGCCGCGGGATAGTGGCGGTTTAGCTGTGCTTATGGGGCTTAACATTAATGTAGGTTAGAAAAGAGAATGGAGACTCGCTTCAGAGTCAGTTTAAGAATTGGAGGCCTAAAATTTTTGTAAGGAGAAAAAAAAAAAAAAAAAACAACAACGCTTTTGACTCAATTCCAGACAGAAATGCGCTGCCAGGGAGGTTAAAGTGGCAATGGACCAGCTAAAGGTACAGCTCTGTCCCACCACACAAAGTGGAAATTTTTTCGAAAATTTCACGAATGCAGAAGCCAGGCCTTGTTAACAGTTGGGTGATGTGGTACCTCTCTAAGGAGGCATCTTTACACTGAAAGTTGCACTGCAATAGTAAGGCTACCCAATAGACTACAGTAACCCAATGCAGTGCATGCAGTCCATTACCGCATATTGTGTGCTTTGAAGCACAATTTTTATCGACTATGCTTCACTGTATGTGATGCACCAGTTACACATCATGCAGTGCGACTTATGTTTCTGTTTTTATAGGCATTGCAATGGAGCTTCAATTGTGAATAAAGTCTGAGGGCTTGTTCACACCTAGGGTGTTTTGCGTTTTGTTTTGAACACCGGCGATATTTAAAAAACGCCCTAAAATCAATAGTGCAATGAATGCATATCAGCACATTGCGTCCGCTTTCCATTCAGCAAAGCGCTGCATGTACCATTTTTGGGGCGAATTTGCTACAATGGAAGGTATAGGAAATGCGCAAAACGCTCACAAAATCGCTTTATCCGGCAATTGCGTTCCAGCTGTTATAAATACATTGTATTTATTCATTTCCGGGTGAAAGTTCACTTCCTGACCGACGTCAGGAAGTGAAAACAGAATTGCTCTGCAAAAAAAGTGCTTACAAAGTACATTGTACAAAATCGTAGCGCACAGTGGAGCGCCGGGAGGGGGGAAAAAAATTGTGCAAAAAAAGCGCAAAATTTGGTAGTCAGCGATTTTGACTTTATATGTGATCAAAGCCTGAGACCTGGAACTCACTAGAGCGTTTTGAGGATCACTTTCAATCGTTAGTTTCCCTAAACGCTCTGCCAATGTAAATGGGACAGATTCCACTAGAGCGATTGGGCAAATTGCAATCGCAGGACATGCAGTATTTTGGTACAGTTTCCAATCTAAGGTATAGGAGCAGGGAAATCGCTCCAAAAATTGCTTGCAAAGAGCTACCACAAATCACTAGTGATTGCACTTTGTACTGGGTCCTTTTCCACTGTGCATGGCATGCATCTTGCAAGACATGATGCCGATACCATTGTGATGCTTTCGAATCCAAATCTATCTAGCCATGCACAGCTATAGGAATTTGCATGCAAATAGACGGCAGCCTATCGATTTCCCGCCTGAACCCGCATGCATAGTGGAAACTGGCCCCAAGTGTTTAAAGGGCAACCAAAATGAGAAGGATATGGAGGCTGCCATATTTATGTCCTTTTAAGCAATACCAGTTGTCTGGCTGTCCTGCTGATCCTCTGCCTCTAATACTTTTAGCCATAGACCCTGAACAAGCATGCAGATCAGGTGTTTGACATTATTGGTGCATTTAAAAAAGGGAAGGTTCAGTGACTATCCAAAAAAAAAAAAAAAATCCCCATCCACTTACCTGGGTATGCATAGAAGGATCCGCAGACCAGGTGCTGGTAGAAAAAATGCTGTTCTTTATTCAAAATATTCCACATGACATGGCAATAAAACCACAAGGTTCAACTGACGCGTGTCAGCTTACAATCTGCCCTTAGTGATAGTTAGGGCAGATTGTAAGCCCGACACGCGTCAGTTGAACCTTGTGGTTTTATTGCCATGTCATGTGGAATCTTTTGAATAAAGAACAACAGCATTTTTTTCTACCAGCACCTGGTCTGCGGATCCTTCTATGCATATCTGAGTATTAGCTTGGCTTTCCTGGTCCTGCACCTGCTGGTCTGATTTGAGGGGGTAGAGCGTTTTGAACTTTCCCACTGCCCCACTTACCTGGGGCTTCCTCCAGCCCGTGGCAGGCAGGTGCCCTCGGCGGCGCTCCACACGCTCCCGGTGGTCTCCGGTGGCACGCCCGACCTGGCCAGGCCGGCGGCCAGGTAGGGCTTCTTCTGCGCTCCAAAATGCGCCTCACGGCGGCGCGTTGATGTCATCAGACGTCCTCCGGGCTGTACTGTGCAGGCTCAGTAGTTCTGCCTGCCACGGGCTGGAGGAAGCCCCAGGTAAGTGGATGGGGATTTTTATTTTTTTCGGATAGTCCCTGAACCTTCTCTTTAAGGATACCCACAGTGACATGTGACATGATGAGATAGACAGGTGTATGTACAGTGCCAAGCACACAAATACAGTGGTGTGAAAAACTATTTACCCCCTTCCTGATTTCTTTTTCTTTTGCATGTTTGTCACACTTAAATGTTTCTGCTCATCAAAAAACTTTAACTATTAGTCAAAGATAACATAATTGAACACAAAATGCAGTTTTAAATGATGGTTTTTATTATTTAGTGAGAAAAAAAAACTCAAAACCTACATGGCCCTGTGTGAAAAAGAAATTGCCCCCTGAACCTAATAACTGGTTGGGCCACCCTTAGCAGCAATAACTGCAATCAAGTGTTTGCGATAACTTGCAAGGAGTCTTTTACAGCGCTCTGGAGGAATTTTGGCCCACTCATTGTTGTAATTCAACTTTGAGGGTTTTCTAGCATGAACCACCTTTTTAAGGTACTTTTTAAGGTACATGCCACAACATCTCAATAGGATTCAGGTCAGGACTTTGACTAGGCCACTCCAAAGTCTTCATTTTGTTTTTCTTCAGCCATTCAGAGGTGAATTTGCTGGTGTGTTTTGGGTCATTGTCCTGCTGCAGCACCCAAGATTGCTTCAGCTTGAGTTGATGAACAGATGGCCGGACATTGTCCTTCAGGATTTTTTGGTAGACAGTAGAATTCATGGTTCCATTTATCACAGCAAGCCTTCCAGGTCCTGAAGCAGCAAAACAATCTCAGACCATCACACTACCACCACCATATTTTACTGTTGGTATGATGTTCTTTTGCTGAAATGCTGTGTTACTTCTACGCCAGATGTAACGGGACACGCACCTTCCAAAAAGTTCAACTTTTGTCTCGTCGGTCCACAAGGTATTTTCCCAAAAGTCTTGGCAATCATTGAGATGTTTTTTAGCAAAATTGAGACGAGCCTTAATGTTTTTTTTGCTTAAAAGTGGTTTGCCCCTTGGATATCTGCCATGCAGGCCGTTTTTGCCCAGTCTCTTTCTTATGGTGGAGTCGTGAACACTGACCTTAATTGAGGCAAGTGAGGCCTGCGGTTCTTTAGATTTTGTCCTGGGGTCTTTTGTGGCCCCTCGGATGAGTTTTCTCTGCGCTCTTGGGGTAATTTTGGTCGGCCGGCCACTCCTGGGAAGGTTCAACACTGTTCCATGTCTTTGCCATTTGTGGATAATGGCTCTCACTGTGGTTCGCTGGAGTCCCAAAGCTTTAGAAATGGCTTTATAACCTTTACCAGACTGAAAGATCTCAATTACTTTTGTTCTCATTTGTTCCTGAATGTCTTTGGATCTTGGCATGAAGTCTAGCTTTTGAGGTGCTTTTGGTCTACTTCTCTGTGTCAGATAGCTCCTATTTAAGTGATTTCTTGATTGAAACAGGCGTGGCAGTAATCAGGCCTGGGGGTGACTACAGGAATTGAACTCAGGTGTGATAAACCACAGTTAAGTTATTTTTTAACAAGGGGGGCAATCACTTTTTCACACAGGGCCATGTAGATTTGGAGTTTTTTTCTCACTAAATATTAAAAACCATCATTTAAATATGCATTTTGTGTTCAATTATGTTATCTTTGACTAATAGTTAACGGTTTTTGTTGAGCAGAAACATTTAAGTGTGACAAACATGCAAAAGAATGAGAAATCAGGAAGGGGGCAAATAGTTTTTCACACCACTGTAACTATGCGGTGTTCCTTCTTTTCCTTTCTCTGCCTGAAAGAGTTAAATATCAGGTATGTAAGTGGCTGACTCAGACAAGAAGCAACTACAGTGTGAGCCTCACTAATAAGAAATTCCAACTATAAAACACTTTCCTAGCAGAAAATGGCTTCTGAGAGCAAGAAAGAGATAAAAAGGGGAATTTCTTATCAGTGAGTGTCACACTGTAGTCACTTCCTGTCTGAGTCAGGACTGAGTCATCCACTTACATCCCTGATATTTAACTCTTTCAGACAGAGGGGGGGGGGGGGGGGGGAAGGGAGGAACACAGCATAGTTATTTGTGTGCTTGGCACTGTACATACACATGTCTACCTCATCATGTTACTTCAGGTATCCTTGATAAAACTTTTTATTCTTTAAAACAATCAAGAAATATTGCACTTACAAAGTTAGTAGATATATGCACGTATAGGAGGCTTGGTTATGCGCCTAAATGCGTAGTGACGTCAGAAGGCACGCCGTGACGAGGATGCGCCCGCTGTTTGTCTCTCCCCAAGTACCATTGCTCTTGCTGGCTCTGGCCAAGCTCAGGGGCTGCAAGAGGGCTCATTGGCGGCTTCTACACATACATATACCTACTAAGTTTGTCATTTTATTTATAAAGCGCCAACATATTACGCAGTGCTGTACATTAGTTAAGGTTACAGACAATATTTAGGGGTGACATACAGCAATAAGACAATACATGAATACAAGAAGAACCAGATCACGCATCACAGTAGGAGTACAAGGTAATGCTTAGTCACCGGATGGGAGCATGGAGATTAGGCAAGTTGAGTTAACTCAAATGCATAGCATGAGTGTACAGTAATGGATGTGCATCATCAGGTAGTGCAGTATTTCTTGCGATTAAAAAGGTTGATGCACCATTGGAGCACTCCCTGTTCCCTTGTTTCTCTACTTAGATTACTGGCACCACCCAGAAGTGGGAGCAAGTACCTGGAGCAAACAACACCTTTCTTAATAGGGCTATAGTGGGTTAGATTAGCGCAAGTTAGGGCTGGTGCACACCAAAACCCGCTAGCAGATCCGCAAAATGCTAGCAGATTTTTAAACGCTTTTTTTTATTTTTATGAGGCGTTTTGCTAGCGTTTTGCGGATTGCTGCTGCGGTTTTCAGTATAGTAGATTTCATATATTGTTACAGTAAAGCTGTTACTGAACAGCTTCTGTAACAAAAACGCCTGGCAAACCGCTCTGAAGTGCCGTTTTTCAGAGCGGTTTGCGTTTTTCCTATACTTAACATTGAGGCAGAAACGCATCCGCAATCCAAAAAATGCCTCACCCAGGCATTTTTCGTTTCTGCAAAACGCCTGCCGCTCTGGTGTGCACCACCCCATTGAGATACATTGACCAAGCAGATCCGCAGCCGCAAGCGGATCTGAAAATGCCCAAAAAGCCGCTCGGTGTGCACCAGCCCTTAAAGAGCAACTGAAGTGAGAGGTAAATGGAGGCTGCCATATTTATTTCCATTCAAATAATACCAGTTGTCTGGCAGTGCTCTTGCTCTATTTGGCTGTAGTAGTGACTGAATCACACCTGAAACAAGCATGCAGATAATCTTGTCAGATAAAGTCAGAAACTGCTGATCTGCTGCATGCCTGTACAGTGTCTATGGCTAAAAGCATAATGCTGGGCATACATGGTGAGATGTTTCAGCGGCCAGATTGATAATTTCCGATGTGTCTGATCACCGCGCCGGATCGATACCTCGCTCAATCCTTGCGGGCGGACAATGGAAGAAACGAGCGTCAGATAAGGAAGCGCCCACGGGGACGAGCGCGAATCGATCCGGGCGCCCACGGGGACGCGACGGTATCAAGCCAGCGGCTAGATACCGGCTCACAAACGAGCCGTGTATGCCCAGCATTAGAGGCCGAGACTAAGCAGGGCAGCCACACAACTGGTATTGCTTAAAAGGAAATAAATATGGCAGCCTTCATATCCCTCTCACTTCAGTTGTCTTTAAAGTACTCTCTCATTTCTGACATTATGGTCAGATCTGACAAGATTAGCTGCATCCTTGTTTCTGGTGTTATTCAAACACTACTGCAGCCAAATAGGTCACCAGGGCTGCCAGAAAACAGATTGTTTAAAAGGAAATCACTTCAGTTGTCATTTAACAGAGACTGGAATTTGTGAAGCTGAACAGGAACTTTGTGGGGGCTAATCAGAATAGTGCTTGCAAAGCTCCTCCTCCACAAATTATTGCTTCTATACTAAACCCAAGTTTGCACATCAACACTGCTCCAAAGACTATAGAATTGGCAGGACTGACAAGGAATGGAGACATGCCTACTAAACCACTATTCATCTTGGGCTACATACACACTTGAGATAAAAGTTTTTGGAAAAGGCAAGATCACAGACCAATTTTACCCCATTCCATGTAGTATGAGAGCCATACTCTACACAGTCTATTCTATGGAGCTGCACTCCCCATCAGATAAAATATTTGCAAGATGCTGAACACAAAGATGCTGTGCACATGCAAAAGATCAGTATCTGCAAAATATCTGTTCCTGCAAAATGCATTCATAGTCTATGATATCTGCAGATCCATTTGCATATCTTATGCTGGGAATACACAGACCCCAGCCGCGTCCCCGCTCATCGATTACCGCTCGTCCCTGCCGGCGCTTCCTTATCAGCGCTCGATTCCCTGCCATTGTCCACCGGCGGGGATCGAGCGGCTTGATCGGGCCAGCTGAATATTATCAGCTGGTCGATACACGGTACAGAAACGTACCGTGTATCCCCAGCATGACAATCATCTGCAGATCTGAAGATCCATCCTGGTGGATCTGATCTGCAGATGAATGTCAGTTAAACAAGATGTGTATGAGGATCTGCAGATATCATAGACTATGAATTTATTTTGCAGGAAGGGATCTTTTGCAGTAACAGATCTTTTGCAGATACTGATCTTTTGAATGTGTACAGCATCTTTGTGTGCAACATCTTGCAAAGATTTTTATCTGATGGGGAGTTCAGCTCAATGGAATAGACTGTGTAGAGTATGGCTCTCGTGTTACATGGAATGAGGTAAAATTGGTCTGTGATCTTGCCTTTTCCAAAAACTTATCTCAAGTGTGTATGTAGCCTAAGATGAATAGTGGTTTAGTAGGCATGTCTCCATTCCTTGTCAGTCCTGCCCATTCTATAGTCTTTGGAGCAGAGCTTCTATAGTCTTTGGAGCAGAGCTGATGTGCAAACTTGGGTTTAGTATAGAAGCAATAATTTGTGGAGGAGGAAATTTACAAGCACTATTTGATTAGCCCCCACAAAGTTCCTGTTCAGCTTCACAAATTCCAGTCTGTTAAATGACAACTGAAGTGATTTCCTTTTAAACAATACCTGTTTTTTGGCAGCCCTGGTGACCTATTTGGCTGCAGTAGTGTTTGAATAACACCAGAAACAAGGATGCAGCTAATCTTGTCAGATCTGACCATAATGTCAGAAATGAGAGAGTACTTTAAAAGACAACTGAAGCGAGAGGGATATGAAGGCTGCCATATTTATTTCCTTTTAAGCAATACCAGTTGCGTGGCTGCCCTGCTGGGCCTCGGCCTCCAATGCTGGGCATACACTGCTCGTTTGTGCGGCGGTATCTAGCCGCTTGCTCGATACCGGCGCGTCCCCGTGGGCGCCCGGATCGATTCACACTCGTCCCCGCGGGCGCTTCCTTATCGGACGCTCGTTTCTTCCATTGTCCGCCCGCGGGGATCGAGCGCGGTATCGATAAAAATCTTTGCAAGATGCTGCACACAAAGATGCTGTACACATTCAAAAGATCAGTATCTGCAAAATGCATTTATAGTCTATGATATCTGCAGATCCTCATACACATCTTGTTTAACTGACATTCATCTGCAGATCAGATCCACTAGGATGGATCTGCAGATGATTGTCATGCTGGGGATACACGGTACGTTTCTGTACCGTGTATCGACCAGCTGATTATATTCAGCTGGCCCATCAAGCCGCTCGACCCCCGCCCGCTCGATCCCCGCCGGTGGACAATGGCAGGGAATAGAGCGCTGATAAGGAAGCGCCGGCAGGGGCGAGCGGTAATCGATGAGCGGGGACGCAGCTGGGGTCGATCCGGCGGCTCATCGGCCGCCAGATCGACCAGTGTATTCCCAGCATAAGATATGCAGATGAATGTCTGTTAAACAAACAAGGTGTGTATGAGGATCTGCAGATATCAGACTATGAATGCATTTTGCAGGAACGGATCTTTTGCAGATACTGATCTTTTGAATGTGTGCAGCATCTTGCAAAGATTTTTATCTGATAGGGAATTCAGCTCAATAGAATAGACTGTGTTGAGTATGACTCTCATACTACATAGAATGGGGGAAAAATTGGTCTGTGATCTTGCCTTTTCCAAAGACTTTTATCTCAAGTGTGTATATAGCATTATTCCTGCCACAACACCTAGCCAGACAAATCTTAAAGAGACTCTGTAACAACAAAAACCTCCCCTGGGGGGTACTCACCTCGGGTGGGGGAAGCCTCCGGATCCTAATGAGGCTTCCCACGCCGTCCTCTGTCCCACGGGGGTCTCGCTGCAGCCCCCCGAACAGCCGGCGACAGAGCCGACTGTAGCTTCAATATTTACCTTTGCTGGCTCCAGCGGGGGCGCTGTGGCGACTTTCGGCACGGAAATAGACGGAAATACCCGATCTCCGTCGGGTCCGCTCTACTGCGCAGGCGCCGGAAACTTGCGCCTGCGCAGTAGAGCAGACCCGACGGCGATCGGGTATTTCCGCCTACTTCGGCGCCGACAGCCATCAGAGCGGCTGCGCAGGAGCCAGGAAGGTTAATATTGCGTCACGGCTGTACGGAGGGCTACAGCGAGACCCCCGAGGGACGCAGGACGGCGTGGGAAGCCTCATTAGGATCCTGAGGCTTCCCCCACCCGAGGTGAGTACCCCCCAGGGGCCGTTTTGTCATTACAGTTCCTCTTTAAGCTCCATACACACCTTCCTCTAAAGTATCTCAACACAAACAATTCTATAAAAATTGAACGATTTTGAGGTGCGGGAAAATACATCTTGATGTGCGCACGACTAATACACACTGCATGACTTAACGAGCGACTTGAATAAAATACGTGTCATTTGCATATCGCTACACACCAGAGCTAATCAGTATATATTTTTTAACTGCTGTACACACATAACTTAGTCTAGCGACCTTTCCTTCATTGTCGTACATGTTGACGTATTTCCTGTACATTTCTTTGGTACTATGGGTAAGCATAGCGATAGGACAATCCAGAAAGAATACAGCTGGAGCGCACGTTGTAATGTACGTACATCTGTATTTCCGCACGTCAGCTGCAGTAAACGTCATTACACTTCCGCCAAAGCTGAGCGACTGTTTTGAGAGACGATAGTTGCGCTAGATATCTATACACGCGCTTATCTGGCACACTAATCTGGTCGTTCCCCACGTCAAACCGAACTGCGGAACGATCAAACTTCCTCTTATCAGTTGCTTTGCTGTCCTTTTCTTTAGTCGTGCGTGCGTCTACACGTACGTTTTGTCATGCAACTTTCCCAGATCGCTTGTTAATCGCCAGATACAAAATACTTTTGTTGAGCGTGTGTATGGGGCTTTAGACAAAAGTGGAAATATCTTATGGATAGTTTTCTACTCCAGATGAACCAGACGCTCCTCAAAGTAATCTACACTAAGAGGTTTAAAGAGAACCCAAAGTGGGTTTGAAGAATGTTATCTGCATACAGAGGCTGGATCTGCCTATACAGCCCAGCCTCTGTTGCTATCCCAAACCCCACTAAGGTCCCCCTGCACTCTGCAATCCCTCATAAATCACAGCCACGCTGCTGACAAACAGCTTGTCAGAGCTGGCTGTGTTTATCTCTATAGTGTCAGTCTGCTGCTCTCCCCGCCTCCTGCAGAACTCCAGTCCCCACCTGCATCCCTTCCCTCCCTGCTGATTGGAGGGAAGGGACGGGGGCAGGGACCGGAGCTAAGCAGGAGGCGGGGGAGCAGCTGAGACTGACACTACAGATGTAAATACAGCCTCAGAGCACGGCTGTGATTTATGAGGGATTGCAGGGTGCAGGGGGACCTTAGTGGGGTTTGGGATAGCAACAGAGGCTGGGCTGTATAGGCAGATCCAGCCTCTGTATGCAGATAACATTCTTTAAACACACCTCGGGTTCTCTAAGAGTTTTTTTTTTTTTATTTATTTATTTAGCATATTACTCTAACATAAATAGAATGTAAAAAAAGTAAGACTCATAAGTCAGAAGCCAATCTTAGAAGCAGTAGGCATTTTAAAGCACCATGGAACAAGTGCATCCATTAATCAACAGAAGATTCTCTAAATAGATTTGACTCCTGAGATTTGTTTAGCAATGCTGGTTACCATAAATGTGCTTGGCTGTATGACTTGTCTATTGTTATTAACAGAACATGACTAAAAATGGATTATAATTATTTTAAAATCAATATTAAAAACTGGAAGAATGACATTGTAAAAAAAAAAAAAAAAAGTAACACTGTTTCTAAGAAAGATAAGCAGCCTATATGGAAGAAGCTCAGTGAATAATAATGACTTGAAAGGCAACAACACAAAGATTTCAAGGTTTACTAACAGCTGGAATCCAGCCTCATTTCAACTTCCCTTGCAGGGACAAAGAAGGGGGATGGGTGCAAACATGTTCATTTCATTAATCACAACTAGGTTTCAGAATACCAGCATGCAAATAGAGTTTGCAGAAAACACTGCAAGGTACACTTTTACAAGCCATGCTGAAGGGGGGAAATGAGGCACTGCCAAACAGTCTAATGAGGTCAAACATGTATAGCCCTGACACATACTCACAAACAAATGACATATAGCACTTCCAATTTAGTTTTCCTTAAAATGTAATGACTTGGCAATTGTAAGTCATTGAATTTAAACCATAAATCAGATTATCAAAAGCAACTGCTCTAGTGGTACAGTTCAGGAGTTTTTCTAAGATTTCCGATTACATAAGTGCGCTAGCAAACATTGTTTGCTGCAGTCAGCTATGGGATATCAAGTATCAGCAAAAACAACTCAAAACCTACCTAAAATTACCTGATTTACTGCAGGAGAATTTCATTAAACTGTTTGGAATCTGAGGCTGCATACAATGTTATAACATTGGAGTTAGAGTGGAACAAGCTAATAACTGAAGTTGATGTGCCCAGCAGGCCAGTCAGCACTACTGTTCGGTAATCTGACCCTAGAAAGGAGGATGCTGTACTTGGTACCATCCAAAGTCATCAATAGCTCTATCTAAAAATGGTAAGTGACAAACTGACATGTCAGTACCATGACCTGCCCCTTTTTCAGGCAGGTTCACCATCCAGGTATACAGCATGGTGAACTTGCTAGAAAAATGGGGCAAGTTAAAGCTTTGAAATGTTGCTTTATATCTATTCTGCATTAATACATAAAACAGCTATTACTTTGGATGGTGCTGGAATCTTCCTCTTTAATGTTAACACAAAATAAACAAACGCATAAGACAGCACTGCTCTAGACAGGTCTTCCACAAATTAATAGCCATTAAGCGTTTTAATAAAAATGACAGGAACACAAACAAGTTTTCTAAATGTGAAAATAGAGCAACAGATATCACATGTGGGGGATTATCTGAGGACAGTGAGAAGCAGGAAGAGACAAAGGAAAAATGAAAACCAGGAGATAAGAGGACACTACAGAAATGTGCAGTGCGGGTTGCAACGAAAATAAATTGGTGTAAAAGAAATCATGCGCGAGTCACCTGAGGAACAATCAAAACACAAAACGACACATGCTAACAACAACAACAAAAAAGTCAGGACAAGGCCCCACAGAAGAGCCAGGAAAATGGCTGCTTCCTGCCTCCTCCTTCCCAGGCTCCACTCCCACAGAGAGAATAGGAAGGGCTGAATACAAACTAAGCACTAGAGATATAAGTAGCCCTAGATAAGAGGCACTGAAGAGACAGTACAAAGTAGACTGATGAAGCAAGTTACTGTATGAAAAATAAAACTCAACTGAATGAATAGCACTGACAGCTACAGAATAAGTCATAAACGATTGGAATTACAGTGAAACATTTATACTACACGTTGCTAACTAGCAAAGTACACTTTATTAATGGATACAGCAATTCAAGAAATTTAGTCACTTTACAAAGTATGCAACTGAATGCAATAACAAAAACACACAAAGATTCAAGCAAAGGTGATATATATCAACACCACATATAAACACTCCTTAAGACAGGTGCAAGTAGTCCTAGCTGACATTTCTGTTGCATCTACATCTCCAAAGGTTTTGTAGGCAGGATTCAATCATGTATGTAAATGACAACATGTCAGAGGGTGAACATGCAGATCACCTATCAGTATGTTTGATGTCCGCACACCCACACGTATTTACATTAGCCCAGTAGACGGATGTGCAGTGTCTACAGAGGGCAGAGCAGCAGTAGTAGCAACAGACACTTAGGCCATTACACACACATGTCCAGCAGCAGCCGCCATACACTCATACTCACCAGACAGAAGAGGTTGGAGTGGCAATCCTCCAGACTGGCCCCGTTCGGCACAAAACATGAACTCATCCTTCCTCACAGGCAGGGGAGACACGCCATTATCCCACCCGAACAAGAAAGACACACGAGCCGCCGCAGCGAGCAGTGACCTCCTCCCCGGCTGCACACACAGCCTCACTGCTCCTCCATGACTTGTCCACAGAGTGAGGCCGCTGGTGACAGGCGGTCAGTGGCCGCGCATTGCACGTGATGGGGGCAGGAGGCCGGCCTGCTGGGGTAAATCCTGGGCTGTGGTAGAATGTCGGCTATTGGCTGGACTGGCTGCTGGGCACAAGGCAGGCAGACGGGATGGCTGCTCCTCTCGCAGCACACGTTCTCCGCAGCCAATCCACGGGCTCTACAAGCGCCGGTATCCGGGCGGTGTCTCAGTCCTCCCTCCCCCGCCGCTGGTCCCCCTGCTCGGGGCGCAGAGCATGGCGGGAACCGCCCGGTCACCGGAGCGCTGAGAGGCTGCTGGGCCTGAAGCGTCTGACACAAAGGGAAGCGGCGAGCCCGGGCTGAGCTAGACACGGCCAGTCCCCCGGCTGTTTATCGGCTCCTCTCCTCACAGGTTCGCCATTTTCCTCTCCTCCTCCTCCTCCCAGAGTCTCTCCTCCCGTGCTCGCACACAGTAGTTGTGGTGGCCGCTGCTGCTCGCTCTCCCCGCTCCCGGCCTCCGGCTCTCACACCGATTACAGCGCTACGAGCCGATCATAAGTCATCATAAATAATCGGATCAATGTCGGGCCAGCTTTTCCATTTGAATTTACAGATTCCTTTCTTTAATGGCGGCCGTGGTGCCTGCTCGGCCTCTCGCTGCTGATTGGTTGTTGTGGCGTCATGTGGTTAAAAGGCACCGGTGCTGATTGGCCGGTCTAGGCTTTAGACTGGAACGAAGCGAGTGGGGGAAGGTTAGGAATATATTTGACTGGAAAAGGCCACTAGGGGGCGAGGCTGTACTGGAGATGCGCGCCGCCCACTGGCGATACAGAGATAATCCCGTGTACAGCGCAAATATCCTGAAAAGTTATCTTCGAACTGAGATTGCACGTTTAGCAGCTCCTACTTGTTCTTTAGAAACCCCACGTCTAAACTGTGCCAGAACCGCCCTAGAATAGCTGTCAGCTCTGAAACAGCAGCAGCACTGACTGCAGCCACTAGAGATGGGAAGGTAACACGAATGCAAGTGATGAATATGGTAATTATATTGGACAAATTAACATTTTTGTCTTGCCTGTTCATCAGTGAGAACAGCAATTAGGAAAACAAATGCATATGCACATCTTTTGATGTTGCAGGTAACATGATTTCATAGCATAAACAAAGAGTGACTGTATATTGTTTTTTACTTAATTTTTACTTGTTTCTTGCACTTCAGGATGCTGCTCACTTTGCTACCCATGGCCCATCTTCCCCTCCTACACAGCACATGTTGCTCAAGGATTTGTACTCTTTACCGCCCAAGGCCACTGTCACCAGCCACCCACCTTCAGTATAGGTAGTGAGATGACTCTTCCCCCTCCAGTATAGGTAGCCAGATGACTCCCTTAATCTTTCCCATTCCCCCCTTTCAGTATAGGTAGCTAGCTCGCCTCCACACTGCAGCAGCCGTCAGTGTCACTCCCATCTCCATGCTCATCTCCAGCACAGAAGCTTCCTCTTCCCCTCCGTTTCCATCAGCTGCCGCTGTGTATCTGCCCCTCCAATCGCCGTCTCTCACATTTGACTCATCGGCATGTTACAAGCGAGTCAGAGGGGAAGAGGAAGCTACTACGTTGGAGACGAGCAGAGATGTGAATGACTGGCAGCTGCTAGTTCACTTCCTTCACTTGCTACTTAGTAATGCTGCTCAAGTCTGTAGCTGCCCACCACAATGCCAACATGCACAGAAAGAGCAGGGCGGTCACTGCACAGGGTACTGGCATCAGAGTACCGTGATCAAGCACTTGCCTGATCTCAGTGCACTACAACATTTGCAAGCTAGCAAATGCTGCACCAGTTTAGCCTGCTGCTTTGGTGCCCTAGGCCATGGTCTAGGTTGCCTTGGCCCAGTGGCGTACCTAAGTTGCTGTGGGCCTCAATGCAAGTTTTTTACAATGGGGCCTCCAAGCACTCTATACATAACAATTGATACGGCGCACCAAAACCTGCCAATGGCAACTACAGTGTCAGCGGTGCAAGAAGCGGATGGGGAACAGTTTGTTAATGATTACCACTGTTCAAAGTATCTATAGAAGTGATTATTATGAGCACAGGACCAATAGAGAGCTAATACTGTAGTTGAGGAAAGGCCCTTCAGGGCCCCAGATGCGTTTGCAACCTCTGCAACCCCTATGGCTACGCCCCTGCCTTGGCCTAAATCCGGCCCTGTGTACAGAACTTGTTCCCTGAACTGTCACCCTTAAAGGATACCAGAGCCAAAATTAATATGAGAAACGGGGGGAGCAGGCAAGTATGGTGAGCTGTCCTGATGCTCACTGCTCCCCCTATTCCCCAGTCTGCCCCTCTGATCCTCCTAAATACCCCCGGCACCCACTTCTTGGAGGGCCAGGTATCACTGCACTGGCCCGGGTGCACGTGTCGTACAGTGCATGTCTGTGTCTGGGAGCGCTCTTCGCAGGCAAATGACATCATTGTGGTGTCATGCGCCTGTGCAGAGAGCTCCTGGCCGCAATCACGTGCTGTAGGACGTGCACAACCGGGCCAACACAGGTGAAGTGATGCCCCATTCATCCGTCCAAGAAGAGGGTGCCAGGGGGGCATTTAGAAGAATTGGAGGGGCAGATTGGAGAACAGGGGGAGCAGTGAGCATCTTGACAGCTCACCATACATGCCTGCTCCCCCCCGTTTCTCATATTCATTTGGGCTCTGGTATCCTTTAAAGCAACCCTGGACTGAAAAGTAAGTCAAAATAAACAAACGTCATACTTACCTTCCGTGTAGTCTATTCATCAATCTCTTTCTACTCTCCTGTTTGTACACTGTGATCAATGGAATTTTCCATCCTCCATTTTGAAAATGGCCATAACACCATAACAGTTTCCTGGTCGGCACACTATTAAACTAATATCGCCCACTTGAGCCATAGGGAAACATGGACATTACCTTGCTCATCAGTTGTCCTTTCAATTATAACTGACAGCAACTGATATATTTCAGTTCTGGCAAAATCTTGTCAGAACTGGAAGGAATTGTTATAAGAAGAAAATGGTGAGCTTCTGAGAGGAACTGACTGGGAGCTAAGTATGTAATATTCATTTGCAGTTATTTCATGTGTATATTTTAAATACTTTTACTCAGTTCAGGTTCCCTTTAAAGGACAACTGTAATGAGAGGGATATAGCGACTGCCATATTTATTTCCTTCTTGTCTAGCTATCATGCTTATTTTCTTTCTCTAATACTTTTACCCATAGACCCAAAACAAGCATGCAGCATATCAGGTGTTTCTGACATTATTGTCAGATCTAACAAGATTAGCTGCATGCTTGTTTCTATTGTGATTCAGACACTACTGCAGCCAAATAGATCAACAGGGCTGATGGTGCAGTAAGGCACAGTGTAAGTCACACACTCCGACTGGCATCTGCTTGGGCACTGCATTCAACCTGAGGAAGTGGGCAAGAACCCACGGAACGTGTTGCTTAGTGTTTATTACAATTTGTTTATTCCCCTTACTAATTACTAAGAATAATAAGCTACATGAAGACAGTTAGTGACAGTTAGTGAGGCAGAGTCTAGACTGCAAGCTCCTGAGGACACTTAGTGACATGAGGCAGGGATATGACTGTAAGCTCCATGAGGTCAGTTAATTGCATTAGGTAGGAATTAGACTGTGTGTTCCTGAGGACAGTTAGTGACATGAGGCAAGGATTGCAGAATGTAAGCTCCTGAGGACAGTTTGTGACTATATTATTCAGGCATTAATAAAGCCCTCTTTAATAATATTTTCTTTAAAATGTATATTGATTCATGATTCACAGAAAATATAGCACTGATTATTTAATGGCAGTTTTTTTAATAAAGGTGGAATACTACTATGAGGTTACCAAGGTCTTTGGGAGCTTGTTGGTAATTCCTAAACATTGGCAGCGTTATAAATAGTACTATTGGAATGCTTTTTCTTGTATCCATTTAGAAGACTCTACAAAAAGTATGTCACAGATACAGTATGTATTTTGGATCACAACAATACTTTGTTTCACTTGTGGTGTAAACTTGTAAATATGCTTTCTATAGCCTATATACCACAACTGGTCTTGCTGCTGTCAAATCTTATCTGATCTCTCCTTTACCACTAACTGAGAAACAAATAATGACAGCAATAAACAGGACATTTTCACACACATACTAGTCACTGCACCCACCTGTTGTACTACCCCCACAGTGTCAACCCACCATATGTTGTTTGTTCTCTCTGGACAAGTCTACTTTCACTTATATCTTTAGACAACAGCTGTTAATATAAGATTTAGTCATAATTCTCAGAATTAAAGCTAGTATCTGTGGAAATGTATTATTTCAGTGACAGTGTAAAGGACTCTGAGTGCATACGCTTCAGCAGAAGAAGTACAGTCTCATGTTGAGAACATGTGTTCACAGTAGGTAGGTACTTTTCAGTATCAATCAATCAAAATGACTTTTCTTTTCAAAATCCAGTTCTATCTCTGTTACTAACTCATAAGTCTGTCAAGAAATATACTAGTAAGTGTTCTTTTTGTAGGGCACACAGTAATAAAAGCAATGAAGTGACTTATTATAATAAAGCAAAAAATGTTCATTCAGACTGGGTTACAGAAAAAACAGTACTCTCTGCATAACTTTATTAAATGAAAATCCCATCTTACTATATTGCCTCTATTCATTGAACGTTTCTCGAGTCCTCACTAGAGATGTTTTTACACCTTATTCATAAAAAAAAAATCTTTTTAAGGCCCATAACACCTTTTTGTAACCACTTTTTAATACTATTTCTAATGTTAGGTACTGAAAAGTTATTATATAGATATGGTAAAAATTATGTCTGGAAGAAAACTCGGGGCAAAAAGGTAATTAAATAGATACTAATTACCAGAGTCATGGCCGGTGCTACCATAGAGGCAAAGGGGGCAATTGCCCCAGGGCCCCAGAGCTTGTAGGGGCCCCCAGTGGCAACAAGAGGGGAAAAAATTTCAAAAAGACCTTATAGTTTTTGAGAAAATCGATTTTAAAGTTTCAAAGGAAAAAAAAATACACATTTAAAAACTCGCCAAATTTAACGGTTAATAGCAAATCCACCTTGAATGCTAGAAACCCTAAATTTGCAGGATATGTTAAGGAGATCATTGGGAATAAGAGGAAAAAACAATTTTTCAAAAAGACCTTATAGTTTTTGAAAAAATCGATTTTAAAGTTTCGAAGGAAAAAAAGTATACTTTTAAATGCGGTAAATGGCACTTTTAGTAGCAAACCTAACGATAGTGTAATTTTACATGTATCAAAAGAAAGAGCAGTACATTTCCTGACAGGGTTTCCAGGGGGTCTATACGCAGCCGCAGCGCATTGGCCAGGGATCGCTATACAGCCGCAATATGGCTGTATGAAGATCCCTGGCATTTTTTCCTATTTTACCAATTTTTTTTCTATGTTTACAGCGTGGGACTTTGTTTTAAAAAAAATTATGTGGGGTCCCCCCTCCTAAAACTTTTTAACCCCTTGTCCCCCATTCAGGCTGGGATAGCCAGAATGTGGAGCTCGGACCGATTGGGGCTTCACACTCTGACTATACCAGCTGCAAAAAAGGTCCCTTAATGCCGATTTTTGTTCCGAGGTATCTGTTGGGGGCCCCCCAGGTTTATTTCACCCTGGGGCCCTATTGTTGCTTAAACCGGCCCTGACCAGAGTATTTTTTGTTGTTGTTGTGTGTGTGTTATGAGAATTAGCAGGTGCACTTAGGAGCCACATCATTCAAACTGGGGAACATGTAATCTGTATCCAGATTGGGCTCAATTCACTAATTCATCCAAGCTCATCTCCTGTCTTTAAAGAGAACCTGTACTGAGTAAAATTATTTAAAATAAACACATGAGGTAACTTCAAATGAATATTAAATAGTTACCTTGCCATCAGTTCCTCTCAGAAGCTCACCATTTTCTTCTGACAATGATCCCTTCCAGTTCTGACAACATTTTGTCAGAACTGAAATAAATCAGTTGCTGTCAGTTATATATCAGTTGCTGTCAGTTACAGCTGAGAGGAGAACTGATGTGTCCATGTTTCCCTATGGCTCAAGTGGGCGATGTTACAGTTTAACTGTGTGCTGACCAGGAAGCTGTTATGGTGTAATGGCCATTTTCAAAATGGAGAACGGAGAATTCCATTGATCACATTGGACAAACAGGACGCAGGAAAACAAAAAGAGATTTAGGAGTCGACTACACAGGAGGTAAGTATGACTTGTGTATGTTTATTTTGACTTTTAGTTTTCAGTTCAGGTTTTCTTTAATAATGTTTCTTAGTTGTTTTTAGTGTTATCACCATGGTTATAAGGCATGTAGTATTCACTAAACACTTTACCTCAGGCAAACCTAAAGTTAACTCTTCTGTCTTTAAGTTAAGGTGAGCTCTCTGAAGTTAAGTTTCAATCCTTAAAATAACTACAGAATTCTAATATTAAAGACAGGGGTCCATATGCAATTAACTTTATCTCCCGGGTTTTCTCCTAGGTGATATTTTTAAACTTGTTTGCATATGTGTATCAGCGCCAAGGAAACAAAGTGGCCGCTGCTGAGAGAAGAACGATGTCCAGAGTTCACAAACAGATAAATTATATATGCTCAGCGCAGAGTCCAAAAACAAAAGACGAGTCTTCAGCAAAGGATAAAAGCAGGCAAATCTCCACCACAATATATATTGGGTTCACGGCACAGCTCTGCAATCATGGATACCCAAAAAAGGAAAGAGGCTTACCAGCTGGTGACAACCCACATTATAAGGTTGTATCAACGCTTTGGTAGGACATCAGGAAGCAACAGTCTGTCCAGGATCCACCAATTCAGCAATGATTCCTCTCACGAATGGATATCAGTAAACATCATAAAAAACAAACAAACGGCAACTCTAAGTGTAAACCGTTTAATATAGAGTTTTCATAGTAAAAACAGCTTAAAAATAGCATAAAAATAGCATAAAAACAAAACTTACATACGGGGCCCATGCAATGGGAACCCCGAGAAAGTTGCACACGTGTATGGGTCAGCGGTAAAGGATAGTATGAAGGTGCCGCCTGTCTCCTTCCCGACCGGTTTCGCAAACTAGCGTCATCAGGGGATTAAGGATACAAGCGGCTGGCACCAAATATATAAACTTTTACAATAAAGAAAGGGGTGGGGCTATGAACACCAACAGTCAAGACCCCTCCAATAGAGTATAGATCAGACTCTACTAGGAGAGTGACTATAACCCAGATCAATACACATTGAAAACAATGGGATATAAGATTAGAAGCTTGAAGTCTCCAGTGGCTAGACAGCACAGTGGTCAAGGGCCCTGTCTCTGACACAGGAATCCCAGGTTCAAGTCCTGGCAGCCAACACTGTTTTTGTTTTTTGTTTTTTTTATTATACTATAGTATGCAATACATACTGGCATATATAAAACCAGAAAGTGCACATTATAGAAGGTGAATAAGTGAAAAATTACCTAGACAGAGCCAGATAGATATTAAGTGAAAGCCAAGGTCCGAGAATACAGAACTGAATAGTGAATAAATGGCCGGCATAGGGAACTTACAAAGAGGAAAAACATAGTCCTCCTAATAGGATAGACAAACAGCGCATAGCTGCATTGCACGTCATCTACAACGCCTAAGCGGCAGAACGACATACATGTATAAAGTTGATGCAAAAAAAAAATAAAAAAATATAAATAAATAAAAAAAAAAAAAAAAATTATAAAATGCGTCATTAGTAACGCTAGGGGGGCAAAGTGCCACATATGCGTAAAATTCATGCGGCAATGCGTGTAAAGTGCACAAACCCAATTTATGCAGGGATACACTTGGACTATATAAAACCGTGTGTAAAACGTATGCATAAAACGTATGAAATATATGAGATTATGCATGCGCCATTATTAATCGTGAAAGAAATGTAATAATCAACGCTATCACGTGAATGAGAGGTACACCGAGAACATAAAAGGACTCATACGTACCAATGAAAAATGGTGCACATGCCCACGTGACAGGGGGACGTGTAAAGAGAAGTAGAATACTAGTGAGCTCCTTATAGGAATGTGCATAATATTTCGCGCATAGACGCGTCGAATAAATAAGAATGTACGAGAAGGAAACAAGAGTGAGAGAAAGAAAGGTCCCATTAACCAATGTCGAAAGAAATTGCCAGTGAGACAATTCCCCCATGTAAACTTTTTCGGGAAATATATACAGTACATATATATACACATATACATAGTCGAGGGAATACCACACCAGATATGCCAGTAAGTATAGCAAAAGGTTATACAAGTGACCTTAAAAATAATATTAAGCAAGTAGGCCAAGCAGACCGACACACATGTACAATCACAGAGTAAAAGTATCAAAAATTATAAACAGTCATAAAAATTATGAATTATTAATAAAACAATTTACGTCCAATTCAACATTCAGCCCATCTGGGCGTAGTGTTCGCAGTTTGAAAATCCATTCGGTTTCTAGTCGTGAGACATCTCTAACCCGATTTTGGCCTCTCCAGTTTTTCTTAATGCTATCTATAACGCAGTATTTCAAAAGGGAAGGGTCCTTATGATGTGTGGTAGCAAAATGTTTGGGTACTGGATGTCCCATAGATCCCTTACTGATCAGGTAGATGTGTTCCCCCAGTCTTTCCTTAAAGGATCTGGTAGTTCTACCCACGTATTTTAGACCGCAAGGGCATTCCAATAGGTAAACCGTGAAAGTGCTATCACAGGTGAATAACTGCTTAATTTCAAAGGGCCGTGAGGTAGCGTTCCCCGAAAAGGTGTGAATTCTGCGTGGCATGAACTTGCATGCTTTACATCCTTTACACTTACCACATCTATAAAAACCCTTAAGTGGTACTACACTGGAAGGGCTTATTTTGGGTGGATCAATATGGCTATGCACAAGACGATCGCGCAAATTTGGCGCTCTCCTGAATATAATCTCAGGATTGTCCGTAAGCAATGGACCAATCACTGGATCGCCTTTCAAGAGATGCCAATGTTTGCGCAAAATCTTTTTGATATCTCTGTGTTGGAAACTATATTGAGTGAGAAATTTAACACCACAATTGTCTCTCAAACTAACAGTCTTGGTCCCTCTATTAATAGGCCTGTCTTTCTCACCAATTTGGTCTCTAACAACCTTTAAGTCTGCCTGACCATATCCCTTGGCCTCAAACCTAGTGATCAACAGATCACTTTGCAAAACATAATCTGAGGGCAGGGTGCAATTTCTCCGAATCCTGGTAAATTGGCTCCTGGGAACTCCTTTTAACCAGGGGAAATAGTGACAGCTGGTAACAGGGATAAAACTATTTCTGTCGGTATCCTAAAATAGGTCTTTGTAATAAATCTATCAGATTCCAAACGAATGGTCAGATCGAGAAAATGTATTTCCTCAGGACTACAAACGCAATTAAATACCAGATTATCGGTATTATCATTAATATGGTTAATAAACAATTGTAAAGATGTCTGATCTCCTTCCCATACCACCACCACATCGTCTATGTACCTCCTATATAAAAGGAGTTGGGGAAAGCGAGATTTATCGATGAATCGCTCCTCCCAAACAGCCAGAAATAGGTTAGCGAGGCTGGGAGCAAATTTCGCTCCCATAGCCACGCCAACCCTCTGCAGGAAGTACGATCCATCGAACCAAAAATAATTGTGGCTCATAGCGAAATTTAAACACTCCACAATAAACGCAGCTTGGTCAGAACTAAATTGATCGTTTTTCATTAGACATATGCGTGCAGCTTCAACTCCATCTTCCTGATTGATAACAGTATACAGGGATGATATATCGGCTGCCATCAAAATGCAGGGACCCTTAAACAAGAGAGATCCCAGCAGCTCGATTAGATGGCCAGAGTCTTTGAGGTAGGACGGGATAAAAGGGACTAAAGGTTGAAGGAAGTGGTCCACAAATTCCCCCAGCCTGGAAGTGATTGAGTTAATCCCACTAACTATGGGTCTCCCCGGTGGCCGTATGGGGTCTTTGTGAAGTTTTGGGAGATAGTAGATAACCGGGGTTCTGATATGAGAGGGAACCAAATACTCCGCCTCTAACTTGTTCAGAAAGCCATCGGATTCACCCCTAAGGATCAAACTACTCAGTTCATCATAAAAACGATGTCCTGGATCTCCTCGAAGGGGGAGGTATGTGGCACCGTCGCTGAGTAGGCGTGCCATCTCAGCTTTGTAGTCAGCCCTATTAAGTAGCACAATACCTCCCCCTTTGTCAGCAGGCTTTATTACTAAATCTCTCTCGTCCAAGAGAGCTGTCATAGCTTTCTGTATCTCAACATTACCCCTAGGCTTCCTTGTATCCAAAGCATAAATATCTTTAAACAAAGATTTCTTAAAGGCTTCTATAGAATGATTATTAGCAATCAAAGGATTAAACGTGGAAGCATTCCTGAGTCCACTGTTCAAAAGATTTCTTTCTAGGCTGATATCCACTGTACTAGTGGTAGGAGCAGTCTTACTAAGAAAGAATTTTTTAACATTTAGATGTCGAATAAATTTGTGGGCGTCAATAAAGAGTTCAAATTTATTTAAAGGTTTGGGGGGGGCAAATTTTAGGCCCTTGTCTAGTAGCTTCAGCTCTGAGGAGGATAGCCTGTGTGAACTGAGGTTAAATATACCCTCCCCTATATGCCCATCCTCTTTTTGTTTCTTAGATTGTACCCTCCTTCCACCCCTATTGCCCCTTCTGTTTCTGATTCCCTTGTGTCTTTTTCCCTCGTGGCTGTTTTTGGGTCCGTAAAAGGGGTCAGGGGTTCTTCCTCCGAAAAACCAAATTCAGAATCTGATACATCAGAAAGCGGCTCAAAACGGTTATAGACAGAGACATGACTATAGTCAGGTGCTGGCGGTTGGGGCTTAAATGGTTTGGGAACCCACTGTTTTGGTGGTCTAGGTCTACAAAGTTTTTTGAATGGCAATGGGTGGTTGGGTTTGAAATCCTGGGCATAATAGTGTAAGGGACGATTTCCAGAAACATTAGATGGATAAGACACAGGATTAGATCCCCAATTTACCGGCCGACCTGAAGGGTGGTTAGGCACAACATGGGGAGACCTAATACGTGGGTGGGTGGGCCATCTGGGATTTTCATGGGGCTTTTGTGGATAATAATCATCCCGCGATCTATTTTGAAATCTTTTGGGACTATAATTGCCCTTTGGTATAGGTCTCGGTACATCTCCTGATCCTTTTCCATAGTATGGCCTGGGAGGGTAGCGAGGGGGGTAACGTGGTTGAAATTTTGGATGTGGATTATCTATAGGAGTTCTAGGTCTGGTATCTGATGGGGGTACATTATCCACTGGCTTATTTATTTTGTTCTTTTCTTTCTCCTTTGCATCCTGTATCTGCCATTTAAAGACCTCTCCCTTTTTATAATCTAATATATCCCTCTGGTATTTCTTTTGTTTTTTATTTTTAATTTCATTATCAACTTTCCTCAAATAACCTTGTAGGTCATTTGACAGGGCTTCATATTCATCAGAGTCCTTATATGGGTTAAGTTTCACCTGAATTTGGTCTATGTCTTTATTAAACATATTTAGGCGCTTTTTCTTTCCCTCAATGAGGATCTCCATTAGTTCCTTGCTACACTTTTTAAAAAAGGTGATAAGTTTCTCATCAGAGATGGTTATTCTCTCCTGCTCGTTAGGGATAAAATCCCACCTGAGTCTTCGCGGAGCAAACCCATCCTTGTTATACCTTTCGAGTGTGGCTATCTCCCACCAAAGGGACATCTTTTTTTCACAAAAATGGCTCAGTTCTCTAAATTGGCCTTCCACATTATCACCTGCCACTGTAGAGACCCGTTCAGAAAAGACCGTATCTAGATCGTACTCTCTACTTTCCATAAATTCAAAAACATCCATCTCAATAGGCTAATTATTAAGATAATAACACTGTACATACACAGTGATAGGAAAATACTCCAAGGCAGCTAAACAGTTGGACAGATAAACAAGTTTGCATATGTGTATCAGCGCCAAGGAAACAAAGTGGCCGCTGCTGAGAGAAGAACGATGTCCAGAGTTCACAAACAGATAAATTATATATGCTCAGCGCAGAGTCCAAAAACAAAAGACGAGTCTTCAGCAAAGGATAAAAGCAGGCAAATCTCCACCACAATATATATTGGGTTCACGGCACAGCTCTGCAATCATGGATACCCAAAAAAGGAAAGAGGCTTACCAGCTGGTGACAACCCACATTATAAGGTTGTATCAACGCTTTGGTAGGACATCAGGAAGCAACAGTCTGTCCAGGATCCACCAATTCAGCAATGATTCCTCTCACGAATGGATATCAGTAAACATCATAAAAAACAAACAAACGGCAACTCTAAGTGTAAACCGTTTAATATAGAGTTTTCATAGTAAAAACAGCTTAAAAATAGCATAAAAATAGCATAAAAACAAAACTTACATACGGGGCCCATGCAATGGGAACCCCGAGAAAGTTGCACACGTGTATGGGTCAGCGGTAAAGGATAGTATGAAGGTGCCGCCTGTCTCCTTCCCGACCGGTTTCGCAAACTAGCGTCATCAGGGGATTAAGGATACAAGCGGCTGGCACCAAATATATAAACTTTTACAATAAAGAAAGGGGTGGGGCTATGAACACCAACAGTCAAGACCCCTCCAATAGAGTATAGATCAGACTCTACTAGGAGAGTGACTATAACCCAGATCAATACACATTGAAAACAATGGGATATAAGATTAGAAGCTTGAAGTCTCCAGTGGCTAGACAGCACAGTGGTCAAGGGCCCTGTCTCTGACACAGGAATCCCAGGTTCAAGTCCTGGCAGCCAACACTGTTTTTTTTTTGTTTGTTTTTTATACTATAGTATGCAATACATACTGGCATATATAAAACCAGAAAGTGCACATTATAGAAGGTGAATAAGTGAAAAATTACCTAGACAGAGCCAGATAGATATTAAGTGAAAGCCAAGGTCCGAGAATACAGAACTGAATAGTGAATAAATGGCCGGCATAGGGAACTTACAAAGAGGAAAAACATAGTCCTCCTAATAGGATAGACAAACAGCGCATAGCTGCATTACACGTCATCTACAACGCCTAAGCGGCAGAACGACATACATGTATAAAGTTGATGCAAAAATAAAAATAAAAATAAAAAATAAAAAAAAATAAAAAAAAAAAATTATAAAATGCGTCATTAGTAACGCTAGGGGGGCAAAGTGCCACATATGCGTAAAATTCATGCGGCAATGCGTGTAAAGTGCACAAACCCAATTTATGCAGGGATACACTTGGACTATATAAAACCGTGTGTAAAACGTATGCATAAAACGTATGAAATATATGAGATTATGCATGCGCCATTATTAATCGTGAAAGAAATGTAATAATCAACGCTATCACGTGAATGAGAGGTACACCGAGAACATAAAAGGACTCATACGTACCAATGAAAAATGGTGCACATGCCCACGTGACAGGGGGACGTGTAAAGAGAAGTAGAATACTAGTGAGCTCCTTATAGGAATGTGCATAATATTTCGCGCATAGACGCGTCGAATAAATAAGAATGTACGAGAAGGAAACAAGAGTGAGAGAAAGAAAGGTCCCATTAACCAATGTCGAAAGAAATTGCCAGTGAGACAATTACCCCATCTAAACTTTTTCGGGAAATATATACAGTACATATATATACACATATACATAGTCGAGGGAATACCACACCAGATATGCCAGTAAGTATAGCAAAAGGTTATACAAGTGACCTTAAAAATAATATTAAGCAAGTAGGCCAAGCAGACCGACACACATGTACAATCACAGAGTAAAAGTATCAAAAATTATAAACAGTCATAAAAATTATGAATTATTAATAAAACAATTTACGTCCAATTCAACATTCAGCCCATCTGGGCGTAGTGTTCGCAGTTTGAAAATCCATTCGGTTTCTAGTCGTGAGACATCTCTAACCCGATTTTGGCCTCTCCAGTTTTTCTTAATGCTATCTATAACGCAGTATTTCAAAAGGGAAGGGTCCTTATGATGTGTGGTAGCAAAATGTTTGGGTACTGGATGTCCCATAGATCCCTTACTGATCAGGTAGATGTGTTCCCCCAGTCTTTCCTTAAAGGATCTGGTAGTTCTACCCACGTATTTTAGACCGCAAGGGCATTCCAATAGGTAAACCGTGAAAGTGCTATAACAGGTGAATAACTGCTTAATTTCAAAGGGCCGTGAGGTAGCGTTCCCCGAAAAGGTGTGAATTCTGCGTGGCATGAACTTGCATGCTTTACATCCTTTACACTTACCACATCTATAAAAACCCTTAAGTGGTACTACACTGGAAGGGCTTATTTTGGGTGGATCAATATGGCTATGCACAAGACGATCGCGCAAATTTGGCGCTCTCCTGAATATAATCTCAGGATTGTCCGTAAGCAATGGACCAATCACTGGATCGCCTTTCAAGAGATGCCAATGTTTGCGCAAAATCTTTTTGATATCTCTGTGTTGGAAACTATATTGAGTGAGAAATTTAACACCACAATTGTCTCTCAAACTAACAGTCTTGGTCCCTCTATTAATAGGCCTGTCTTTCTCACCAATTTGGTCTCTAACAACCTTTAAGTCTGCCTGACCATATCCCTTGGCCTCAAACCTAGTGATCAACAGATCACTTTGCAAAACATAATCTGAGGGCAGGGTGCAATTTCTCCGAATCCTGGTAAATTGGCTCCTGGGAACTCCTTTTAACCAGGGGAAATAGTGACAGCTGGTAACAGGGATAAAACTATTTCTGTCGGTATCCTAAAATAGGTCTTTGTAATAAATCTATCAGATTCCAAACGAATGGTCAGATCGAGAAAATGTATTTCCTCAGGACTACAAACGCAATTAAATACCAGATTATCGGTATTATCATTAATATGGTTAATAAACAATTGTAAAGATGTCTGATCTCCTTCCCATACCACCACCACATCGTCTATGTACCTCCTATATAAAAGGAGTTGGGGAAAGCGAGATTTATCGATGAATCGCTCCTCCCAAACAGCCAGAAATAGGTTAGCGAGGCTGGGAGCAAATTTCGCTCCCATAGCCACGCCAACCCTCTGCAGGAAGTACGATCCATCGAACCAAAAATAATTGTGGCTCATAGCGAAATTTAAACACTCCACAATAAACGCAGCTTGGTCAGAACTAAATTGATCGTTTTTCATTAGACATATGCGTGCAGCTTCAACTCCATCTTCCTGATTGATAACAGTATACAGGGATGATATATCGGCTGCCATCAAAATGCAGGGACCCTTAAACAAGAGAGATCCCAGCAGCTCGATTAGATGGCCAGAGTCTTTGAGGTAGGACGGGATAAAAGGGACTAAAGGTTGAAGGAAGTGGTCCACAAATTCCCCCAGCCTGGAAGTGATTGAGTTAATCCCACTAACTATGGGTCTCCCCGGTGGCCGTATGGGGTCTTTGTGAAGTTTTGGGAGATAGTAGATAACCGGGGTTCTGATATGAGAGGGAACCAAATACTCCGCCTCTAACTTGTTCAGAAAGCCATCGGATTCACCCCTAAGGATCAAACTACTCAGTTCATCATAAAAACGATGTCCTGGATCTCCTCGAAGGGGGAGGTATGTGGCACCGTCGCTGAGTAGGCGTGCCATCTCAGCTTTGTAGTCAGCCCTATTAAGTAGCACAATACCTCCCCCTTTGTCAGCAGGCTTTATTACTAAATCTCTCTCGTCCAAGAGAGCTGTCATAGCTTTCTGTATCTCAACATTACCCCTAGGCTTCCTTGTATCCAAAGCATAAATATCTTTAAACAAAGATTTCTTAAAGGCTTCTATAGAATGATTATTAGCAATCAAAGGATTAAACGTGGAAGCATTCCTGAGTCCACTGTTCAAAAGATTTCTTTCTAGGCTGATATCCACTGTACTAGTGGTAGGAGCAGTCTTACTAAGAAAGAATTTTTTAACATTTAGATGTCGAATAAATTTGTGGGCGTCAATAAAGAGTTCAAATTTATTTAAAGGTTTGGGGGGGGCAAATTTTAGGCCCTTGTCTAGTAGCTTCAGCTCTGAGGAGGATAGCCTGTGTGAACTGAGGTTAAATATACCCTCCCCTATATGCCCATCCTCTTTTTGTTTCTTAGATTGTACCCTCCTTCCACCCCTATTGCCCCTTCTGTTTCTGATTCCCTTGTGTCTTTTTCCCTCGTGGCTGTTTTTGGGTCCGTAAAAGGGGTCAGGGGTTCTTCCTCCGAAAAACCAAATTCAGAATCTGATACATCAGAAAGCGGCTCAAAACGGTTATAGACAGAGACATGACTATAGTCAGGTGCTGGCGGTTGGGGCTTAAATGGTTTGGGAACCCACTGTTTTGGTGGTCTAGGTCTACAAAGTTTTTTGAATGGCAATGGGTGGTTGGGTTTGAAATCCTGGGCATAATAGTGTAAGGGACGATTTCCAGAAACATTAGATGGATAAGACACAGGATTAGATCCCCCATTTACCGGCCGACCTGAAGGGTGGTTAGGCACAACATGGGGAGACCTAATACGTGGGTGGGTGGGCCATCTGGGATTTTCATGGGGCTTTTGTGGATAATAATCATCCCGCGATCTATTTTGAAATCTTTTGGGACTATAATTGCCCTTTGGTATAGGTCTCGGTACATCTCCTGATCCTTTTCCATAGTATGGCCTGGGAGGGTAGCGAGGGGGGTAACGTGGTTGAAATTTTGGATGTGGATTATCTATAGGAGTTCTAGGTCTGGTATCTGATGGGGGTACATTATCCACTGGCTTATTTATTTTGTTCTTTTCTTTCTCCTTTGCATCCTGTATCTGCCATTTAAAGACCTCTCCCTTTTTATAATCTAATATATCCCTCTGGTATTTCTTTTGTTTTTTATTTTTAATTTCATTATCAACTTTCCTCAAATAACCTTGTAGGTCATTTGACAGGGCTTCATATTCATCAGAGTCCTTATATGGGTTAAGTTTCACCTGAATTTGGTCTATGTCTTTATTAAACATATTTAGGCGCTTTTTCTTTCCCTCAATGAGGATCTCCATTAGTTCCTTGCTACACTTTTTAAAAAAGGTGATAAGTTTCTCATCAGAGATGGTTATTCTCTCCTGCTCGTTAGGGATAAAATCCCACCTGAGTCTTCGCGGAGCAAACCCATCCTTGTTATACCTTTCGAGTGTGGCTATCTCCCACCAAAGGGACATCTTTTTTTCACAAAAATGGCTCAGTTCTCTAAATTGGCCTTCCACATTATCACCTGCCACTGTAGAGACCCGTTCAGAAAAGACCGTATCTAGATCGTACTCTCTACTTTCCATAAATTCAAAAACATCCATCTCAATAGGCTAATTATTAAGATAATAACACTGTACATACACAGTGATAGGAAAATACTCCAAGGCAGCTAAACAGTTGGACAGATAAACAAGTTTGCATATGTGTATCAGCGCCAAGGAAACAAAGTGGCCGCTGCTGAGAGAAGAACGATGTCCAGAGTTCACAAACAGATAAATTATATATGCTCAGCGCAGAGTCCAAAAACAAAAGACGAGTCTTCAGCAAAGGATAAAAGCAGGCAAATCTCCACCACAATATATATTGGGTTCACGGCACAGCTCTGCAATCATGGATACCCAAAAAAGGAAAGAGGCTTACCAGCTGGTGACAACCCACATTATAAGGTTGTATCAACGCTTTGGTAGGACATCAGGAAGCAACAGTCTGTCCAGGATCCACCAATTCAGCAATGATTCCTCTCACGAATGGATATCAGTAAACATCATAAAAAACAAACAAACGGCAACTCTAAGTGTAAACCGTTTAATATAGAGTTTTCATAGTAAAAACAGCTTAAAAATAGCATAAAAATAGCATAAAAACAAAACTTACATACGGGGCCCATGCAATGGGAACCCCGAGAAAGTTGCACACGTGTATGGGTCAGCGGTAAAGGATAGTATGAAGGTGCCGCCTGTCTCCTTCCCGACCGGTTTCGCAAACTAGCGTCATCAGGGGATTAAGGATACAAGCGGCTGGCACCAAATATATAAACTTTTACAATAAAGAAAGGGGTGGGGCTATGAACACCAACAGTCAAGACCCCTCCAATAGAGTATAGATCAGACTCTACTAGGAGAGTGACTATAACCCAGATCAATACACATTGAAAACAATGGGATATAAGATTAGAAGCTTGAAGTCTCCAGTGGCTAGACAGCACAGTGGTCAAGGGCCCTGTCTCTGACACAGGAATCCCAGGTTCAAGTCCTGGCAGCCAACACTGTTTTTTTTGTTTTTTGTTTTTTTATACTATAGTATGCAATACATACTGGCATATATAAAACCAGAAAGTGCACATTATAGAAGGTGAATAAGTGAAAAATTACCTAGACAGAGCCAGATAGATATTAAGTGAAAGCCAAGGTCCGAGAATACAGAACTGAATAGTGAATAAATGGCCGGCATAGGGAACTTACAAAGAGGAAAAACATAGTCCTCCTAATAGGATAGACAAACAGCGCATAGCTGCATTGCACGTCATCTACAACGCCTAAGCGGCAGAACGACATACATGTATAAAGTTGATGCAAAAAAAAAAATAAAAATAAAAAATAAAAAAAAATAAAAAAAAAAAATTATAAAATGCGTCATTAGTAACGCTAGGGGGGCAAAGTGCCACATATGCGTAAAATTCATGCGGCAATGCGTGTAAAGTGCACAAACCCAATTTATGCAGGGATACACTTGGACTATATAAAACCGTGTGTAAAACGTATGCATAAAACGTATGCGGCAGAACGACTTTATACATGTATGTCGTTCTGCCGCTTAGGCGTTGTAGATGACGTGCAATGCAGCTATGCGCTGTTTGTCTATCCTATTAGGAGGACTATGTTTTTCCTCTTTGTAAGTTCCCTATGCCGGCCATTTATTCACTATTCAGTTCTGTATTCTCGGACCTTGGCTTTCACTTAATATCTATCTGGCTCTGTCTAGGTAATTTTTCACTTATTCACCTTCTATAATGTGCACTTTCTGGTTTTATATATGCCAGTATGTATTGCATACTATAGTATAAAAAAAAAACAAAAAAAAAAAAACAGTGTTGGCTGCCAGGACTTGAACCTGGGATTCCTGTGTCAGAGACAGGGCCCTTGACCACTGTGCTGTCTAGCCACTGGAGACTTCAAGCTTCTAATCTTATATCCCATTGTTTTCAATGTGTATTGATCTGGGTTATAGTCACTCTCCTAGTAGAGTCTGATCTATACTCTATTGGAGGGGTCTTGACTGTTGGTGTTCATAGCCCCACCCCTTTCTTTATTGTAAAAGTTTATATATTTGGTGCCAGCCGCTTGTATCCTTAATCCCCTGATGACGCTAGTTTGCGAAACCGGTCGGGAAGGAGACAGGCGGCACCTTCATACTATCCTTTACCGCTGACCCATACACGTGTGCAACTTTCTCGGGGTTCCCATTGCATGGGCCCCGTATGTAAGTTTTGTTTTTATGCTATTTTTATGCTATTTTTAAGCTGTTTTTACTATGAAAACTCTATATTAAACGGTTTACACTTAGAGTTGCCGTTTGTTTGTTTTTTATGATGTTTACTGATATCCATTCGTGAGAGGAATCATTGCTGAATTGGTGGATCCTGGACAGACTGTTGCTTCCTGATGTCCTACCAAAGCGTTGATACAACCTTATAATGTGGGTTGTCACCAGCTGGTAAGCCTCTTTCCTTTTTTGGGTATCCATGATTGCAGAGCTGTGCCGTGAACCCAATATATATTGTGGTGGAGATTTGCCTGCTTTTATCCTTTGCTGAAGACTCGTCTTTTGTTTTTGGACTCTGCGCTGAGCATATATAATTTATCTGTTTGTGAACTCTGGACATCGTTCTTCTCTCAGCAGCGGCCACTTTGTTTCCTTGGCGCTGATACACATATGCAAACTTGTTTATCTGTCCAACTGTTTAGCTGCCTTGGAGTATTTTCCTATCACTGTGTATGTACAGTGTTATTATCTTAATAATTAGCCTATTGAGATGGATGTTTTTGAATTTATGGAAAGTAGAGAGTACGATCTAGATACGGTCTTTTCTGAACGGGTCTCTACAGTGGCAGGTGATAATGTGGAAGGCCAATTTAGAGAACTGAGCCATTTTTGTGAAAAAAAGATGTCCCTTTGGTGGGAGATAGCCACACTCGAAAGGTATAACAAGGATGGGTTTGCTCCGCGAAGACTCAGGTGGGATTTTATCCCTAACGAGCAGGAGAGAATAACCATCTCTGATGAGAAACTTATCACCTTTTTTAAAAAGTGTAGCAAGGAACTAATGGAGATCCTCATTGAGGGAAAGAAAAAGCGCCTAAATATGTTTAATAAAGACATAGACCAAATTCAGGTGAAACTTAACCCATATAAGGACTCTGATGAATATGAAGCCCTGTCAAATGACCTACAAGGTTATTTGAGGAAAGTTGATAATGAAATTAAAAATAAAAAACAAAAGAAATACCAGAGGGATATATTAGATTATAAAAAGGGAGAGGTCTTTAAATGGCAGATACAGGATGCAAAGGAGAAAGAAAAGAACAAAATAAATAAGCCAGTGGATAATGTACCCCCATCAGATACCAGACCTAGAACTCCTATAGATAATCCACATCCAAAATTTCAACCACGTTACCCCCCTCGCTACCCTCCCAGGCCATACTATGGAAAAGGATCAGGAGATGTACCGAGACCTATACCAAAGGGCAATTATAGTCCCAAAAGATTTCAAAATAGATCGCGGGATGATTATTATCCACAAAAGCCCCATGAAAATCCCAGATGGCCCACCCACCCACGTATTAGGTCTCCCCATGTTGTGCCTAACCACCCTTCAGGTCGGCCGGTAAATGGGGGATCTAATCCTGTGTCTTATCCATCTAATGTTTCTGGAAATCGTCCCTTAGACTATTATGCCCAGGATTTCAAACCCAACCACCCATTGCCATTCAAAAAACTTTGTAGACCTAGACCACCAAAACAGTGGGTTCCCAAACCATTTAAGCCCCAACCGCCAGCACCTGACTATAGTCATGTCTCTGTCTATAACCGTTTTGAGCCGCTTTCTGATGTATCAGATTCTGAATTTGGTTTTTCGGAGGAAGAACCCCTGACCCCTTTTACGGACCCAAAAACAGCCACGAGGGAAAAAGACACAAGGGAATCAGAAACAGAAGGGGCAATAGGGGTGGAAGGAGGGTACAATCTAAGAAACAAAAAGAGGATGGGCATATAGGGGAGGGTATATTTAACCTCAGTTCACACAGGCTATCCTCCTCAGAGCTGAAGCTACTAGACAAGGGCCTAAAATTTGCCCCCCCCCCCAAACCTTTAAATAAATTTGAACTCTTCATTGACGCCCACAAATTTATTCGACATCTAAATGTTAAAAAATTCTTTCTTAGTAAGACTGCTCCTACCACTAGTACAGTGGATATCAGCCTAGAAAGAAATCTTTTGAACAGTGGACTCAGGAATGCTTCCACGTTTAATCCTTTGATTGCTAATAATCATTCTATAGAAGCCTTTAAGAAATCTTTGTTTAAAGATATTTATGCTTTGGATACAAGGAAGCCTAGGGGTAATGTTGAGATACAGAAAGCTATGACAGCTCTCTTGGACGAGAGAGATTTAGTAATAAAGCCTGCTGACAAAGGGGGAGGTATTGTGCTACTTAATAGGGCTGACTACAAAGCTGAGATGGCACGCCTACTCAGCGACGGTGCCACATACCTCCCCCTTCGAGGAGATCCAGGACATCGTTTTTATGATGAACTGAGTAGTTTGATCCTTAGGGGTGAATCCGATGGCTTTCTGAACAAGTTAGAGGCGGAGTATTTGGTTCCCTCTCATATCAGAACCCCGGTTATCTACTATCTCCCAAAACTTCACAAAGACCCCATACGGCCACCGGGGAGACCCATAGTTAGTGGGATTAACTCAATCACTTCCAGGCTGGGGGAATTTGTGGACCACTTCCTTCAACCTTTAGTCCCTTTTATCCCGTCCTACCTCAAAGACTCTGGCCATCTAATCGAGCTGCTGGGATCTCTCTTGTTTAAGGGTCCCTGCATTTTGATGGCAGCCGATATATCATCCCTGTATACTGTTATCAATCAGGAAGATGGAGTTGAAGCTGCACGCATATGTCTAATGAAAAACGATCAATTTAGTTCTGACCAAGCTGCGTTTATTGTGGAGTGTTTAAATTTCGCTATGAGCCACAATTATTTTTGGTTCGATGGATCGTACTTCCTGCAGAGGGTTGGCGTGGCTATGGGAGCGAAATTTGCTCCCAGCCTCGCTAACCTATTTCTGGCTGTTTGGGAGGAGCGATTCATCGATAAATCTCGCTTTCCCCAACTCCTTTTATATAGGAGGTACATAGACGATGTGGTGGTGGTATGGGAAGGAGATCAGACATCTTTACAATTGTTTATTAACCATATTAATGATAATACCGATAATCTGGTATTTAATTGCGTTTGTAGTCCTGAGGAAATACATTTTCTCGATCTGACCATTCGTTTGGAATCTGATAGATTTATTACAAAGACCTATTTTAAGGATACCGACAGAAATAGTTTTATCCCTGTTACCAGCTGTCACTATTTCCCCTGGTTAAAAGGAGTTCCCAGGAGCCAATTTACCAGGATTCGGAGAAATTGCACCCTGCCCTCAGATTATGTTTTGCAAAGTGATCTGTTGATCACTAGGTTTGAGGCCAAGGGATATGGTCAGGCAGACTTAAAGGTTGTTAGAGACCAAATTGGTGAGAAAGACAGGCCTATTAATAGAGGGACCAAGACTGTTAGTTTGAGAGACAATTGTGGTGTTAAATTTCTCACTCAATATAGTTTCCAACACAGAGATATCAAAAAGATTTTGCGCAAACATTGGCATCTCTTGAAAGGCGATCCAGTGATTGGTCCATTGCTTACGGACAATCCTGAGATTATATTCAGGAGAGCGCCAAATTTGCGCGATCGTCTTGTGCATAGCCATATTGATCCACCCAAAATAAGCCCTTCCAGTGTAGTACCACTTAAGGGTTTTTATAGATGTGGTAAGTGTAAAGGATGTAAAGCATGCAAGTTCATGCCACGCAGAATTCACACCTTTTCGGGGAACGCTACCTCACGGCCCTTTGAAATTAAGCAGTTATTCACCTGTGATAGCACTTTCACGGTTTACCTATTGGAATGCCCTTGCGGTCTAAAATACGTGGGTAGAACTACCAGATCCTTTAAGGAAAGACTGGGGGAACACATCTACCTGATCAGTAAGGGATCTATGGGACATCCAGTACCCAAACATTTTGCTACCACACATCATAAGGACCCTTCCCTTTTGAAATACTGCGTTATAGATAGCATTAAGAAAAACTGGAGAGGCCAAAATCGGGTTAGAGATGTCTCACGACTAGAAACCGAATGGATTTTCAAACTGCGAACACTACGCCCAGATGGGCTGAATGTTGAATTGGACGTAAATTGTTTTATTAATAATTCATAATTTTTATGACTGTTTATAATTTTTGATACTTTTACTCTGTGATTGTACATGTGTGTCGGTCTGCTTGGCCTACTTGCTTAATATTATTTTTAAGGTCACTTGTATAACCTTTTGCTATACTTACTGGCATATCTGGTGTGGTATTCCCTCGACTATGTATATGTGTATATATATGTACTGTATATATTTCCCGAAAAAGTTTAGATGGGGTAATTGTCTCACTGGCAATTTCTTTCGACATTGGTTAATGGGACCTTTCTTTCTCTCACTCTTGTTTCCTTCTCGTACATTCTTATTTATTCGACGCGTCTATGCGCGAAATATTATGCACATTCCTATAAGGAGCTCACTAGTATTCTACTTCTCTTTACACGTCCCCCTGTCACGTGGGCATGTGCACCATTTTTCATTGGTACGTATGAGTCCTTTTATGTTCTCGGTGTACCTCTCATTCACGTGATAGCGTTGATTATTACATTTCTTTCACGATTAATAATGGCGCATGCATAATCTCATATATTTCATACGTTTTATGCATACGTTTTACACACGGTTTTATATAGTCCAAGTGTATCCCTGCATAAATTGGGTTTGTGCACCATACACGCATTGCCGCATGAATTTTACGCATATGTGGCACTTTGCCCCCCTAGCGTTACTAATGACGCATTTTATAATTTTTATTTTTTTATTTTTTTTTTTTATTTATTTATTTATTTTTTTTATTTTGCATCAACTTTATACATGTATGTCGTTCTGCCGCTTAGGCGTTGTAGATGACGTGCAATGCAGCTATGCGCTGTTTGTCTATCCTATTAGGAGGACTATGTTTTTCCTCTTTGTAAGTTCCCTATGCCGGCCATTTATTCACTATTCAGTTCTGTATTCTCGGACCTTGGCTTTCACTTAATATCTATCTGGCTCTGTCTAGGTAATTTTTCACTTATTCACCTTCTATAATGTGCACTTTCTGGTTTTATATATGCCAGTATGTATTGCATACTATAGTATAAAAAAAAAAAAAAAAAAACAGTGTTGGCTGCCAGGACTTGAACCTGGGATTCCTGTGTCAGAGACAGGGCCCTTGACCACTGTGCTGTCTAGCCACTGGAGACTTCAAGCTTCTAATCTTATATCCCATTGTTTTCAATGTGTATTGATCTGGGTTATAGTCACTCTCCTAGTAGAGTCTGATCTATACTCTATTGGAGGGGTCTTGACTGTTGGTGTTCATAGCCCCACCCCTTTCTTTATTGTAAAAGTTTATATATTTGGTGCCAGCCGCTTGTATCCTTAATCCCCTGATGACGCTAGTTTGCGAAACCGGTCGGGAAGGAGACAGGCGGCACCTTCATACTATCCTTTACCGCTGACCCATACACGTGTGCAACTTTCTCGGGGTTCCCATTGCATGGGCCCCGTATGTAAGTTTTGTTTTTATGCTATTTTTATGCTATTTTTAAGCTGTTTTTACTATGAAAACTCTATATTAAACGGTTTACACTTAGAGTTGCCGTTTGTTTGTTTTTTATGATGTTTACTGATATCCATTCGTGAGAGGAATCATTGCTGAATTGGTGGATCCTGGACAGACTGTTGCTTCCTGATGTCCTACCAAAGCGTTGATACAACCTTATAATGTGGGTTGTCACCAGCTGGTAAGCCTCTTTCCTTTTTTGGGTATCCATGATTGCAGAGCTGTGCCGTGAACCCAATATATATTGTGGTGGAGATTTGCCTGCTTTTATCCTTTGCTGAAGACTCGTCTTTTGTTTTTGGACTCTGCGCTGAGCATATATAAGATATTTTTAAACTTGTCAATAAATTTCTTTCTATACAGAGTCTCATTCTGCATAAACCAGTAAACCATAAAGCAGACAGCTCAGAATGCTTCACTTTACGTTGCAGTCTGTAGTAACACTTCACTTAAAGAGAATCTGTACTGTGAAAATCTAACATAAATAAACGTACTAGCCTGTTTGTTGTCTTCTCCTAGCCTCCTCTGTGACATCGCTGCTCCCTGCCACTTTCTTGATGCTAAAATCACTGTTTTATTCTTTGTTTTTATAAACAATAAAGATGGCCGCCAAACAGGATATATGTCGTCAGAGCAGTGGCTCCTTCCAAGCCTGACATGACTGCTGGAATGTTACTGCCACTTGTTGCCTTAGCTGCTTGTCTGGGCTTTGAACTGATCCTTCTGCACTCACAGCTGTTTGAAATGTCCCAGCTCTGTGAGGCAGATATGCTGGCTGTGAGCAGAGACCTTGCATGTGACTCATACACACAGCACACACACGGAGCCTGCAGGGGGTGTGGAGGGGGTGTGCATAACTTCTCCCTATCACAGCAGAGGCAGTGCATTCCTCCCTGGGTCGACAAAGCTTGCCAAAGAAAAGAAGATTCGGTATATTACAGAGACAGTGCAACTAGAAAAGGCTGCAGTAATCCAGACCACATTAGAACAGGTATAGGAACTTATAGGATAGAAGAAATAAGGCTGAAAATTTTGTTACAGTGTCTCTTTAACTACAGCTCAGACCAGGTGATAACTTCTCAGAGACTTAACTCTTGCATTCCTCTCTGTGAATTAACAGCCTGGCCCCTATGCAATTCACTTTTTCACCTAGAGTTTTCTCCTAGGAGAAAATTTTTCATCTTCTATATATATAAACAACTTTCCAATACTTTTCAACTAAATAAGTAGCAAATAGTAATTGAAAAAGTACTTTCAAAACTATTATGAGTATTTTCTTGCTTGCTTGTGGCTTAAAAGACATATACACAGCAGACACACGGCTATATCTCGGCTATATCAGGCATCCTTTTTTCCAGGCACCCTTTTTAAATGAATGCGGTCTAGGAATATAGCAGACTTGTCTAATGCGGAATTGGAGGACATTCTAGCCACTATGCTAAATTGTAATATTTTTGTGAAACACAGACTGACAGCCCTCAAATTTTTACACAAGGTGTATATGTCCCACGGTTTGTTACAGAGTGACAAGTGAGAACACTCCTATTTATAAAATACAGACAAATGTCAGTTATTCATTTAAGTGGGAACACAGCCTAATGCTGGGAATACACAATGTGATTTTTCAGCATATTTACTGTCCGATCGATTTCCTAATCAATTTTCTGATCGTTTTTCTTATCAATTTCCATTCACTTCTATGAGAAATCAATCATAAAAACGATCGAAAATAAGATCAGACCTGTCGGAAATTATCTATTGAACCATCTATCTGCCAAAATATCTCATAGTGTATTCCCAACAGTTGCTTTAGCATTGCCAGGTTAGCTACTGTGATAATTAGAGCAGTACACATGTTAGTTGTTTCTATGTGCACTGCAGGGGACAACAACTGTACTACAAAGTATGAAATAGGGACTGAGGAATAGCACTGCTTTTACTGTATGTCTATGGTTCCAAAGTTCATCATTCATCATCAGCTGCATTCAAATTAGAAACTGTAAAGATGGCAATACACTAGTAGATTTTTTGCATCGATCTCCAGCTGATTCAATCATTTGATAAAATTGGCTAGAAATCATTTGATAAAATTGGCTAGAAATCAATGCTGCAAACGATTCCCAATCAAATGATTTTCTTCTAAATTTACCGGTCAGTCACGCAAGATGGAAAATTGTGGTCGATCGGGAGCGCATCGCTAGTGACATTTGATTTTGTGAGGAGCAATGCAGCAGGGGCTACTCTCACCTGTTCAAGGCAATGTCAGTGATGAAGGAGTTGACATTTTGACACCAAACAGAACTAAGGGGCTGATGCAGTAACTGCCTATAATATTGCAGACAGTGCAAGCAATATTACCGTTACTACCGCCAGCAGTGTATTACACCATTTGCTGATAGCGTAACCCACGGCACAATGTTAACGTGAGCGTTACTACAGTACCATGAGTTATGCAAGCAGCAACACTAATATTACCATAATCATGTATCGCGGGTTGCACTAATAGTGTAATGCAGAGTACATAAAGATGGCGCGAACCTCCGATTTTGCCTCGAACGTGAACTTCCGCAAAAGTTCATGCTCAAGCGAACCATGCGAACCGCAATAGACTTCAAAGGGCAGGCAAACTTTGAAAAATACAAACACTGTTTCTTCCCACAAAAGTGATGGGAAAGATGTTTCAAGAGGTCTAACACCTGAAGGGGGTCAGTGGCCTCAATTCACGGAGCATTATCAAATGTTTATCAAACACTTTATCAAACGTTTGATAATTTACCTCATGGGTAAAATCTCATTTTGAATTCACTAAGGTGTTATATATTTGTTGAACCTTTTATCGGTAAAACATTCAATAAATATATTACACCTTAGTGAATTTAAAATGAGATTTTACCCATGAGGTAAATTATCAAACGTTTGATAAAGTGTTTGATAATGCTCCGTGAATTGAGGCCAGTGACTACAAGAGGAAAACATTTTTTTTCAAAAAGACCTTATAGTTTTTGAGAAAATGGATTTTAAAATTCTCCTTCTGATCGTGGGAAAATTAAACGCCTGCTGAATTTATCGGTTAATAGCAAAGTCCCCTTACACAGTAGAAACACCAAATTTGCAGGGTATGTAGAGGGGGTCAGTGACTACAAGAGGAAAAAAAATTGAGATGAGAGGATATTGGCGTGGGAATTTTTTTTTAAAGGTACAGGTAAGTATTTCTGGTTAATTAAGAACATTAAAGGACTTTTTTCGTTGTGTTTTTATTTCATTTAACCCTTTGTGGAAATGGGTAAGGGGTACTTTGTACCCCTATACTCATTTCTCCTGGGAGCGGGGTGGGCATCTGGGGTCCCCTTCTTAAAGGGGACTCCCAGATGCCACCATGACCCCCCTCCCCAGGGAGTCATTGCCCTCACCTCCTCCTGGGGCAACGGAGGTGGGGAAGAGCCCCTTGTCCATGAATTGGACAAGGGCTCAGGGGGAGAGGGGAAGGCTTGGCCGCCCCTCTCCCCCGGAGCCCCCCCATACCATGGACCATGCGGGCTGGTTTAGCTCAGGGTGCAAAGCCCCACGCGGCCGGTGCTCTGCATTCAGGCTATCCCAGCCTGCATGGGAGGGTTACAGAGAGCTCAGAAGGGGGACCCCATGTCATTTTTTGGGGGGAACATTTCCCACACTCAACATAAAATTTTTTTTTTTTAAAATTAAAAAAAAATTTAAATATTGTTTCCCACTATCTTTTTAACATATCCTGCAAATTTGGTGTTGCTAGGATATAAGGGGCCTTTGCTATTAACTGCTAAAGTCGTCGGGAATTGTTTACCTAAGAACTGTCATTTAATTTAAATGTATACTATTTTTCTTTGAAATTTTAAAATCGATTTTCTCAAAGTATAAGGTCTTTTTGAAAAAAAAAATCCTCTTGTAGTCACGGACCCCCTCTACATACCCTGCAAATTTGGTGTTTCTACTATGTAAGTGGACTTTGCTATTAAACGCTAAAGTCGGCGGGCGTTTAATTTTCCCACGGTCAGAAGGAGAATTTTAAAGTCAATTTTCTCAAAAACTATAAGGTCTTTTTGAAAAAAAAAATGTTTTTTTTCTCCTATACCCACTGTCTCTATTTAAATACCCTGCAAATTTGGAGTTTATAGCATGTAATGGGGCTTAGCTATTAACTGTTGACGTCGACGCCATTAAAGTCTATGGGAAAAGTGCGAACCACTGAGATTCATGCGAACAAGTTCGGGCCATCTCTAGCAGTACGTTGCTTCTGGTAGTAATGGTAAACTCGGGGCCGGATTTCCGATAAGGCACTGTAGGCATGTGCCTATAGGCACCTTATATGGGAAAGGTGACCTCCTGAAGATGTCCCTGTTACTTGACTGCGTGACGCAGTGTGTAGTGCAGGCTCCAGCCGGAGCTGCCGGTGCAGTGGAGAGCAGAGCCGCTTAGCAGGATGGGGGCTGAGTCACATTCACGCTGCCTGCAACACCATACATCTCTGACTGCAACAGAGGAAGGAACTAGCAGCGTGACTTGCTTCCATCCTGTAAAACGACTCTGCTCTCCAATACACCAGAAGCTCGTGCTACACCCCCGCCTCTCCCAAACAAAATAGATTTTGCTGCCGATGCCCTGCTCCTGCTCCCTGCCTCTAGCTCCATCCCCCCAACCATAAGTGCAGTTTGCCAGCACGAGAGCAGCTTGGGGGGAGCAAGAGCAATTGGGAGAGGAAGAGAACGTCATTGTTGCTGCATCTGGGGGGTCTCCTTTAACCACTTGAGGACCCACCCTTTACCCCCCCTTAAGGACCAGCGCTGTATTATGTGATCTGTGCTGGGTGGGCTCTGCAGCCCCCAGCACAGATCAGAGGGCACGCAGAGCGATCAGATCGCCCCCCTTTTTTCCCCCCTATGGGGATGATGTGCAGGGGGGGTCTGATCGCTCCTGCCTGCAGGCATGTTGCGGGGGGGGGCACCTCAAAGCCCCCCTCCGCGGCGACATTCACCCCCTCCCTCTCCTACCTCTCCCCCCGGTGATCCGGGCTGCACAGGACGCTATCCGTCCTGTGCAGCCAGTGACGGGACGTCCCCTGTCACATGGAGGCGATCCCCGGCCGCTGATTGGCCGGGGATCGCCGATCTGCCTTACGGCGCTGCTGCGCAGCAGCGCCGTACAATGTAAACAAAGCGGATTATTTCCGCTTGTGTTTACATTTAGCCTGCGAGCCGCCATCGGCGGCCCGCAGGCTATTCACGGAGCCCCCCGCCGTGAATTGACAGGAAGCAGCCGCTCGCGCGAGCGGCTGCTTCCTGATTAATCAGCCTGCAGCTGGCGACGCAGTACTGCATCGCTGGTCCTGCAGCTGCCACTTTGCCGACGCACGGTATAAGCGTGCGGTCGGCAAGTGGTTAATAAGGAGACCCCCAGAGCTCCCCGCCAGCCGCCGCTAGTCTGTGCAACCCCCCATGTAGCTGCAAAGATACTTGGAAGCAATTTCCCTACCGCCGCTTAACACCTGCCGAAAATTCCGCTGTGTAATTACAGTGTATGAGTCACTGTAATTACTCTCGCTAATAGCAGAGTCCCGGCAAAGCATCTTTGAATCAGCTGCCGGGGCTCCCCATTGGTTCACAGTCTGAGCAATTTTCATTGGTCCAGACTGTGAACCAATGAGGAGCCCCGGCAGCTGATTCAAAGATGCTTTGCCGGGACTCTGCTATAGCGAAAGTAATTACAGTGACTCATACACTGTAATTACACGTTGGGGACTTGCGACGGGTGTTTAGCGGCGAAAGGGAAATTGCTTCCAAATATCTTTGCAGTTACGTGGGGGGTTTCACTGACTAGCGGCGGCCGGTGGGGAGTTCTGGGGGTCTCCTAATTAAAGGAGACCCCCAGATGCAGCAGCGGAAGATGGCGGCGGATGTTCGGCAGGTGTGTGCATGTGTGAGGAGCGAGGCTGTGGTGCTGATGGACAGCACCACAGGGTAAAACCTTGCTCCCCATCGCCCGTGACAAGGAAGCATCGCTCAGGCTATCAAGTCAAATTTTTACAAAAATGTTTGCTTGTATTGCAAAGCGCTCTTAAACCAAGTTACTCTCAATCCAAGGTTTTACCGTACTAATATTTTGAAAGGATTTATCTTTAGCCCAAATCCACACAGCAGTACTAGTTTATAAAGTTCTGTAATTTTACACTTGCCCATGCACAGCATTTGTTTTTCTTACAACAAGCCGCTTTCAGTAATTTGCACGTGAAAACAATGATGCTACACGCACAAAGACTGCATGTGCGATGCAGGAGAATATTCACTCTGGAGTGTCAATATATTTCATGCATCTAGGTATTATATATAAAATTCAAACATTACATTCATGCGCACCTCTGAGAACATATGCATAAGCTACAATGATTAGATAATCAGAAGTTCACATACTAAATCAACATTCAAACCACTAATACATCTATCATGCACATCCACATTTACATACATATGATTGATTCACTGGTAATGCATTTAGGACATTGTGGTAGCATAAGTAAACATATTCACATTAAGACTGGCATGTAAACACAATATGCATTTACTCTTAGTAACTGTATACACCTGCCCTTACATACATTTTACTGTTGAAATAAAGCTATGTATAGAATATGTCATATACCCTATATTTTTGTCCATGTAATCAGTACACTGACCCTGATGAGCTAAACATTTCTAAAAGGTCTCTCATAGGGGGTCTGATGTGCTAAACACTGCTCATGAGTTACATGTCTTTTTTTCTTTCTCATTTTTCCTTTTTTTTTTTTGCAACACCTTTTTAGCACCCTGCAAGGAAAAAAAGGTAAGAACAAGATAGAAATAGTAAAGGCTTATTTTATTTGGGACAAGTTATTTTGAGTCCTATTTCACTGGATATGCTTCAAAAAAGGTATACAAATAAGGAGATAAAAGGTAAGGTGGGATAACTCATGAGAAAAAGCTTATGCAAGAGGACCTTGCTTACTTATCTTTTTCTCACGTTATCCATGCAATACCTTTTTAAGACAAAGGAAACATAAAAGTACTAAAGTGAAGTGATAAAAGTAATATCACACAATAGTTGTTTTTTTTTTGCATCAACTCACTTTCTGAAGCCATGGGCTGTAAAAACATTGTATAGATAAAGAGACACCATGCAGTTCCATAAACGAGCTGATGCCATCTTCATTTTGAAAACTGTGTTCCATGGACTCCATATATACATGTAAAATCATAAAGCAACAAAAGACACTAAAAGACTTTGGTGAAACTGTGGCATGTTTTCCACACTTGGGACAAACTTCTACTCGAGTTCTTGCAGAAACCACATGAAACGTACTGATTTTCTTTTTGTTTACTGCACTTAAAGTCTTTTGATTAATAAAGACTAATTGTTGCATTACTTTCAAAATCACTCCCTAACTTTTTCATTTGCCCAAGACCTTTGAACACTTTGAGCTTGATTCACTAAACCGTGATAACTCAAATATCACGGGTACATCAAAAAAGGGCGTCAGGAAAAAAGGGCGCGTGGTGTAAACGATAAACAGTATTATCGTTTATTGAAATATTGTGTAGAATTTCGTTTAGAAATAGTGTTTGAAGAATTTATAAATCACTAAATAATGTGTATGAGATCGGCAATTCTTAAAACGTTAATCTTCCCTATTTGTAAACTGAAACTTATTTTAACGTTTGTTAAAAACCCTCCCTGTACCTCTCCCTAACCCTTAGACCCCCTGTTGGTGCCTAAACCTAAGACCCCCCTGTTGGTGCCTAAACCTAAGACCCCCCTGTTGGTGCCTAAACCTAAGACCCCCCTGTTGGTGCCTAAACCTAAGACCCCCCTGTTGGTGCCTAAACCTAAGACCCTCCAGTTGGTGCCTAAAGCTAAGACCCCCCAGTTGGTGCCTAAACCTAAGACCCCCCAGTTGGTGCCTAAACCTAAGACCCCCCTGTTGGTGCCTAAACCTAAGACCCCCCTGTTGGTGCCTAAACCTAAGACCCCCCTGTTGGTGCCTAAACCTAAGACCCCCCAGTTGGTGCCTAAACCTAAGACCCCCCTGTTGGTGCCTAAACCTAAGACCCCCCAGTTGGTGCCTAAACCTAAGACCCCCCTGTTGGTGCCTAAACCTAAGACCCCCCTGTTGGTGCCTAAACCTAAGACCCCCCTGTTGGTGCCTAAACCTAAGACCCCCCCCAGTTGGTGCCTAAACCTAAGACCCCCCCTGTTGGTGCCTAAACCTAAGACCCCCCAGTTGGTGCCTAAACCTAAGACCCCCTGTTGGTGCCTAAACCTAAGACCCCCCCTGTTGGTGCCTAAACCTAAGACCCCCCTGTTGGTGCCTAAACCTAAGACCCCCCAGTTGGTGCCTAAACCTAAGACCCCCCCTGTTGGTGCCTAAACCTAAGACCCCCCAGTTGGTGCCTAAACCTAAGACCCCCCTGTTGGTGCCTAAACCTAAGACCCCCCTGTTGGTGCCTAAACCTAAGACCCCCCTATGGATAATAATGTTTTACAGACATTAATAAATAAAAAATGTAAATAAAAAAATGCAATTAATTTTTTGGGGTGGATAATAATGTTTTAGAAATGTTTTATAAATAGTGATTTAGTATCTTTATAAATGTTATTCGTCACGGGCTGATTTTGTAAAGTTAAATCATCACAAACATAGTCATAAATCCTTAAAATTCTCCGGGCGCCGTTTGTTAAAACGTTAATAATCTCGGGCGCCTTTTTCTCCCTGTTCGGCGCCCGATAAACGATATTTATAATGGGAGTGAATGGGGCGCCCTTTTTGTCCACTTGTCTCATGCGCCCAAATCTACTGCTTCCAAATATCACACCTTATCAAAGTTAACACGCCTTATCAGTGTAGAATAGCGAGCACTACAAACTTATGCCTGCTAATTGGCAATAGCACTCATCCTGCCCTGAGCCCCTTGTGGGTTCGTGGAGCCCGTTATGCTACTCTGATAAGGCTTGTTAACTTTGATAAGGTGTGATATCTTTGATAAGGTGTGATATTTGAGTTATTATTATTATTTATTGTATTTATAAAGCGCCAACATCTTACGCAGCGCTGCACAATAGATAAATGGGTTAACATACAGGTAGAACATACGGAAACTCACAACAAAACAAGATCATGCAAATGATTTGATAACAATACAGTGTCATAGGTCAAAATAGAGACTGTTCGAGTCTACAAGAGGGGTGGTTGCGAGTAAGATTGCATAATCAAGCTGGATACGTTAGGGAGGAGGGCCCTGCCGGAGGCTTACAATCTAAAGGGTGGGGTGGAGACAATAGGTGCGTCTTTTGAGAGGGGGTCTAACAGAACATATTATGGTGCTGGTGTAGGGGGGTATGCGAGCGTGAAGAGGTGAGTCTTGAGAGCTTGTTTGAAGGAATTAAAGGTGGGGGCGAGTCTGACGGCTGGTGGGAGAGAGTTCCAGAGAGTAGGGGCGGCCCTGGTGAAGTCCTGCAATCGAGCGTGTGACTGAGTTATGCGTGGTGCGACTAGGCGCAGGTCATTGGAGGATCGGAGGGGGCGGGCTGGTATGTGCCTGTGGACCAGATCAGAGATGTAGGTTGGGCAGGTCTTGTGCACTGATTTGTAGGCAAAGCACAGGATTTTGAAATTGATCCTAAGGCTGATGGGGAGCCAGTGTAGTGTTTTACAGAGCGGAGTTGTAGAGGCGCTGCGGTGAGAAGAATGTATCAGTCTGGCTGCCGCATTCATTACCAATTTAAGTGGGTCAGTACGGTTAGAGGGGAGGCCAGATAAAAGAGAATTGCAGTAGTCTAGGCGGGAGATGACAAGGGCGTGGATAAGGAGTTTAGTGGTGTCAGGGGACAGGTAGGAGCGGATCTTGGAGATGTTGCGGAGGTGGAAGTTGCAGGATCTGGCAATACCTTGGATGTGGGCGGTGAAGGAAAGTTCAGAGTCCAGAGTAACGCCTAGACAGCGGGCTTGGGAGGTAGGGTGGATTATAGTATTTTCAATAGTGACATGCAGATCTGGGAGGGGTGCAGCTGTGCGGGGTGGGAATATTAGAAGCTCAGTCTTGTCCAAATTAAGCTTCAGGTACCTGGCAGCCATCCAGGAGGAAATGGATGTGAGGCAGCCAGAGACTTTGTTCATGGTAGAGGAGGAGAGGTCTGGGGTGTGGAGATATATCTGGGTGTCGTCGGCATACAGGTGGTAATTGAAGCCCATGGAGGAGATGATTTTGCCAATTGAGGCAGTATAGAGTGAGAACAGTAGGGGTCCTAGGACGGAACCTTGAGGAACACCAACTGAGAGGGGTGTAGGAGTGGATGAGGAGCCATTGAAAAATGTTGTAAAGCAGCGGTTGGAGAGGTAGGAGGAGATCCAGGCTAAGGCTAGGTCCTGAATGCCCATTAGCTGCAGGGAGTGGAGGAGGAGGGAGTGGTCGACAGTGCCAAATGCCGAGGAGAGGTCCAGGAGAAGCAGGATGGAGTATTTACCTTCGGCTTTGGCAAGGGCGAGGTCATTTACCACTTTGGTGAGGGCGGTTTCTGTAGAATGGGCTGTGCGAAAACCAGATTGCAGGGGATCGAGAAGGGAGTTGGAGTTAAGGAAGTTGGTCAGGCGTTGGTGGGCCAGGCGTTCAAGAATTTTTGAGGCAAAAGGGAGGAGAGAGATTGGGCGGTAGTTGGATGGCAGAGCAGGGTCGAGTGAAGATTTCTTTAGCAGGGGAAGCACAGTGGCCTGTTTGAATACGGAGGGGAAGATGCCGGTGGAGAAGGAGAGGTTGAACAGATGGGTGAGGACAGGGGCCAGATCAGAAAAATGTGGGCGCAGAGAATCAGATGGGACCGGATCTAGGGGGCAGGAAGTGGCAGGTGAAGTTGCCAGCAGCTGGTTGACTTCCTCCACCGTGACAGGATTGAAGGAGGTAAGGGAGGAGAAAGAGGAAGGAGTCGGATGTGGTGGGGAGGCGGGGGCGATAGAGTGGAGGAGAGAAATATCCCTCCGGATGGTTGTAATTTTGTTGATAAAGTAATTTGATAGGTCAGTGGCTGACAGGGTGGAGGTTGGGGGGGGAGGTGTGGGGTTAAGTAGGGCATTGAAGGTGGCAAAAAGACGACGTATCCCAGGAAATCATTGTTGTTGCGGGATTTCCTCCATTTGCGTTCTGCAGCCCGTGTCTCATTTTGTAGTTTTCTTGTGAGGGCAGTGTGCCAAGGTTGGGGGTTGGGGCGACTGTTGGTACGAAAGGTCAGGGGAGCCGCATGGTCTAAGGCTGCAGAGAGGTTACTGTTGTATTGAGCTGCCGCTTCGTTGGGGCAGGTTAGGCTGGGGAGGGAGGAGGAGAGAGAGTGGAGGGGTGTGGCTAGTACATTGGGGTCAAGGTTGCGCAGATCTCTCTGCCAACGTCCAGTTTGGGGAGGGGGACAGGGGGTGCTGGATGGAGTGAGGGTGAAGGTGATGAGGTGGTGGTCGGAGATGGGGAATGGTGTAATGTCCAGGAGGTAAGTGCGATGGCTTTGGAGAAAATTAGGTCCAAGGTATTACCAGCACTGTGGGTTGTGGCGTTAGTATGCTGAGTGAGACCAAGGGAGTTGGTGAGCGAGAGAAGCTGAGTGGCAGCAGAGGTGGTAGGCTCATCAATTGGAATGTTAAAGTCTCCGAGGATGATTGTTGGGAGATCGGAGGACAGGATGTGTGGGAGCCAGGAGGCAAGGTTTTCTAGGAAGTGCGATATAGTACTGGAGGGGGATAACATGGGCCTCAAAGGAGGTAAAGTAAAGAGAAGGGGGAGGGGTAAGGACACGGAAGGTGCAGGATGGGGAGAGGAGTAGGCCCACCCCTCCCCCAGGCCTGTTATCTGGTCTTGGGGTATGGCTGAGGTGTAGACCCCCGTAGGATAGGGCTGCAGGCAGGTCAGAGGGGGTGAGCCAGGTCTCAGTAAGGGCAAGAAAGGTGAGGGTTTTTGAGATAAAGAGGTCATGGATAGTTGTAAGCTTGTTGCGGATAGATCTGGCATTCCAGAGAGCGCCAGATAGAGGGAGAGATTGTCTGAGTATGGGGCGGATGGGAATGAGATTGGGGCGAGAATGTTCGCGGGTATGGGGAGGGTGGGAGGTGCGGCGGGGAGAGGGGCTATCACGGTTTAGTGAATCAAGCCCTTTGGGTCTAATCCAAGATAATTTTTCATCTCTGTTTACAATAACTTTTCAGCAATTTGAAATTAAAAAAGCATCAAGACAAGACAAATAACATTTATATCGCACTTTTCTCCTGGCGGACTCAAAGCGCCAGAGCTGCAGCTGCTCTATAGGCAGTAGCAGTGTTAGGGAGACTTGCCTAAGGTCTCCTACTAAATAGGTGCTGGTTTACTGAACAGGCAGAGCCAAGATTCGAACCCTGGTCTCCTGTGTCAGAGGCAGAGCCCATAACCATTACACCATCCAGCCAAAACGTAGGTGAAAAAGAACTTTCAAACTTATTCTCAGTATTGTCTTGCTTGCTTGTGGCTTAAAAGGCATTTGTTATAAGATGTGAAATTATTACCTAGGAGAAAACTTAGGAGAAAAAGTGAATTGAATGAGTTCCTTATGTGCCTGATTTACTAAGGCTCCACTTGGCAGCAATGTATATCAGAAGATATAGTGCCTGTTATGGACACATGGCCATAGTTCCTGGTAATAGCTGCAGTGCCCACCAGCTTAATAAGCCAATAGGGATGTGAGGTGAGAAATTGAAAAGGTCAATGAAATTAATTTGTATTTCCTGCTAATGATTCATGTTCTTCTAGATGAACAGACTAATAGGAAACCCTGGTGGGAAATTTAAATATCCTGACACCACAGTTCCTGGTTGGGGTTGTCACATGTATAAAAATGAGATGGAAGGATAGAAGAAAAACAGAAGAACACAGAACTTTAGGTGCCAGTAATCCAATTTTGGTATTGACCAACCACAAAAACCTAGAGTACCCTTGCTCGGCTAAGTGAATCAAGCCTAGTCAGCCCCATGGACTTTGTCTTTCACCCGGTTTGTTCTACATATTACCTTTGCCTTGGTTCTAAGAATGTCAAGGTTGATGCTCTGTCCAGAATCTATACTGAAAATTCTAAGGATCGTGCTTCTTAAACCATATTGCCTCCCACCAGTTTTCTTTTGTTCCAACCAGACTTAACCACTTTACCCCCGCGCGTACGTATTTCTCCGCCCCTTTTTCCATCCTTTAAAAACCAGGGACGGAGAAACACGTACTTTCCGCGTTCCCGACGCTGCCCGCGCTCCCGCTCGTAAACACGCCACCCGCCGCTAGTAAACACGCCGCCGCCCGCTCGCCCAGAGATCAATGAACGGGAAAATCCATTCCCGTTCGTTGATCTAAGCCCCGCAATGATCAGCTGCTCTCCTATGGGCAGCGCGATCATTGTGAGAAAAAAACTCACGTGTCCAGCCTCCTTATTCTTCCTCCAAGCTTCCGGAAGGAAGCTTGGAGGTCGCATTAAAACAAAAAGTTACTGTGGCCATCTTGTGGCCAAATAGTAAACTACACCCTACACATTTTTCACATACAAATAAATGACTTTTACACATAAAATTAACTCATTACCTCCCACACTCCCCATTTTTTTTTTTTTTGTAATTAAAAAAAAATAAAAAAATTTACAATTAAAAAAAATACATAAATAGTTACCTTAGGGACTGAACTTTTTAAATATTTATGTCAAGAGGGTATAACACTGTTACTTTATAAACTATGGGCTTGTAATTAGGGTTGGACGCAAAACTGAAAAAAATGCACCTTTATTTCCAAATAAAATATTGGCGCCAAACATTGTGATAGGGACATAATTTAAATGGTTTTATAACCGGGACAAAAGGGCAAATACGTTTCATGGGTTTTAATTACAGTAGCATGCATTATTTAAAAACTATAATGGCCGAAAACTGAAAAATAATTATTTTTTTCCCCACATTTTACCTATTTTCCCATTAAAACACATTTAGAAAAAAATAATTCTTGGCATAATGTCCCACCTAAAGAAAGCCTAATTGGTGGCGAAAAAAACAAGATATAGTTCATTTCATTGCGATAAGTAATAATAAAGTTATAGACGAATGAATGGAAGGAGCGCTGAAAGGTGAAAATTGCTCTGGTGCTCAGGGGGTAAAACCCCTCAGTGGTGAAGTGGTTAAACATTAAAAGACCTAAAAGAGACGTTATGACTACACAACTAGCTTCAGTCTTGGACAACAATTTTGTGCCAGACAAAGTCAGTTCTGATCCTGAGGTTTTGTCATGAACATCTCTCTTCTGGTCATTTGGGGTTTTCTAAGACTTGTGAGCTATTACAAAGAATTTTTTGAAGGTCTTACATGACACAAGATTGTAAACTGTATCTTTTTTTCAAGCAATGATGCAAACTATAGCTCAACAAAGGAGAGGGTTGATAAAGCTCTTATTACAGTTTGACCTTATGCTGTTGTGCTGAGTTTGTGAAAAAAAAAAAAAAGAATTGAAACTGTATGCGTCATCTTGCTTTATCGGTGCCCATTCTAAGATTAGCAGGGATAGACCTTTGGGCTTGCTCAAACCTTTGCCCACTCCCTCCCGCCCCTGGGGCATGCTGTCTTTGAACTTTATTTTTTAACTTCCCCTGTCTATCGGGTTCAACATTATCTATGTGGCCGCTGCACCAAGATGGTCCACTTTTTACCTATGAAAGCTACACCTTCTGCTTTAGAGACTGCTGAAACCTTTATTAAGGAGATTGTCTGTCTTCATCGTTTTCCTGATGATATTGTGTCTGATGGGAAGATCAGCTTACCACTAAGATCTGTGAAGAATTATGGAAAGTCCTTAACCTGCTGGGCGTTCTGATTCCCGCGGCAATGGAAGGTTTTTTTTCGCCCGATTTTTTTTTTAATATTATGTAGCTAGCCTAATGCTAGCTACATGATTCTCCCCTTGCTGGCTTTTCCCTCCCACCCTTCCGATCGCCGCCGGCGATCACGCCCATAAGGAAATCCCGTCCTGAACGGGATTTCCTTCAGGGCTTCCCCCGTCGCCATAGCGACGAACGTCATGACGTCACAGGGACTCCCGATTCACCCCAAAGCACAGCCTAGCGGCGATTGGCCAGGCTGCCCACGGGTTCTGCGAGGGGGGGCCCTCTTTTGCCGGCGGCGATCACGCCCATAAGTAAATTCCGCCCTAGCTGCGTGTTTGAAAAAAAAATTATCAAAATCCGCCCAGCGGGGCCTGAGCGGTGCCCTCTAGCGTCTCTGGACGAGCTCAGCTCGTCCAGAACGCTAGGGAGGTTAATGTCACTTTCTTCTGGTTATTATCACCAATCAAATGGTCAGACCGAAAGAACCAACCAAACTTTGGAATATTATTTTTGGTGTTCTGTCAAGAAAATTGGTAATACTGTAACATCTACCCACTGCTGTGTCTACTTTCAATAACTCTGTCAACTCTGCTATTACCAAATTTGATTTTCATCCTTACCAAATTTGATTTTCATCCTTACCAAATTTGATTTTCATCCTGTCTCCATGCCTAACCTGATCATTTGTTCCATCCTTTCAGGGCAGATTGATTTGTTTAGCCAATAACACCAAAACCATAATTGATCTTCTTTATCAGGCCCAACATTAGCCAAATTCTCTGTATACAGATCCATGGAGCCTTGGTTTCAGTTTAAACCACAGATTTGGTCTGTATTTTCACTGCAAACCTTAGACTCCAATGTCCTTCCAGGAAACTGGGCCCAAGTTTTGAGATGGAAGCCATCTTGGATTCCAGAATAAGATCTGGCCTGGAGTTTAATTTAATCAAGTGGAAATTCCAAATGGTAGCACGCATGTGCATAATTCAGACTCCAAGTTTGAATTTGTTATTTAAGGATGCTGCTAACAGCCACCCATTGCTGTTACTTCCGAGAAGCTTGGTTCTAGTTTAGCTAAAGCCTGTCTTTTGCCTGATTGTTTGCCAATTCCTGACGCCAGCTAGTTATGCATTTGTTTAAAGGGACTCCGAGCTCAGAAAAAAAAGGAAAGTTGTACTCACCAGGGGCTTTTTCCAGCCCAGTGCTGGTCGGGAGGTCCCACGCCGGCGTCCTGGCTCCTCTCCTTCACCCCGCTCCGGAATGGCTGACAGGCCGCAGCCCGGGCGACACATGCGCGCTTTGTTCGCGCATGCGCAGTACTTTCACGCCGGCCGCCGTGATGACGCGAGGCGGCCGGCGTGTGACGTAATCCGCGTCATATGCGGAAGAAGCAGCTCGACACTCGGGAGAGTGTCGCCCGGGCTGCGGCCTGCCAGCCATTCCGGAGCGGGGAGAAGGAGAGGAGCCAGGACGCCGGTGTGGGACCTCCCGACCAGCACTGGGCTGGAAAAAGCCCCTGGCGAGTACAACTTTCCTTTTTTTTCTGAGCTCGGAGTCCCTTTAATCTCATTGCCGATCTTGCCTGTATTTGCTTGTCTGCCCTTGACCTTTGGTCTGCTTTACGTATCTGCCTGTTTGCTGCCTGCCCTTGATCTATGACTGGTTTACCGACTCTGCTACTGGTCACCTCCCACAGATGACTTGTTCTCTCTGCCTCCAGTGTGGTAATCCCAGGGGCCACAATCAGGTGGCTACAAGGCAGCAAAGTAGTCCATTGCTGATTAGACAATGATTCAGTAACCATTACAACCATCTTTAGCAACAATAACTAAAGTAATTTTTATACTATCTCATATGGAAAACGAGCAATGCACATACACTCTTACTATAAAACCCAATTACTGGATGTCTGATTTAAACAATCTAGACAATGTTGTACGTGAAAATCCCAAAAGTTACAAAATTTCTCTTACGTCAGCCCAGCTGAAACCAACTGGTAAAAATCAATGAGTTGACTAGATTGTGGGCTCAATAAGGCAGGGTTCTCAGCTGCACTGTTTATGTTTTGACTATAACGTCTCTACCTAGTATGTACAGATATTGCTAGATGTTATTTTACTTATTTATATATGTACTTATGTAAAAAGTGCCATCTTCATTGCAGGTGAAGCAGGTAGCAATACAGAATGGATATGGTACAGTGTCTGTCCTGCTGCCACTGCAGACATAGCATCATCTGTAGACTAAAGCACACATGAGACATCTAATATGTAAACGCACACATAAGGGATAATTCATTTCCAATCATTTTTTCTTTATAAGAAAAAGAATCAGTAGATTTGCAGTTTTATTTAGTGGTACAATTTCAGTGTTGCTCATATATAACTTCTCATAGATTTGCAGCTGTAGTCTTAAAGGGGAACTGAAGAGAGAGGTATATGGAGGCTGTCATGTTTATTTCCTTTTAATCAATACCAGTTGCCTGGCAGCCCTGCTGGTCTATTTCTCTGCAGTAGTATCTGATTAAAGCCAGAAACAAGCATGCAGCTAGTCTTGTCAGATCAGACTTATAAGTCTGAACCACTGAAACACCCGATCTGCTGCATGCTTGTTCAGGGGCTATGGCTAATAGTATTAGAGGCAGAGGATCAGCAGGGCTGCCAGGCAACTGGTATTGTCTAAAAGGAAATAAACATGACAGCCTCCATATACCTCTCTCTTCAGTTCCCCTTTAATAATTGTCTACAACAGAAAACAAATGATGGAAATAAATATTCCTTCTAAACCCTTCAAGGGTCATTTACCTGAAGCATGTGCCACTCGCCAACATTATCAGCAAGATGTATTTCAAGCCTCAGCCCCAGCATGATTCATTGGATGATGTTTCATTCTTGTCCTACATTTCATAGTCTCTGTCCTTGAAATGTGTAAACCATCTTTTTAATTTATAGCAAAAGTCTTATATTTGCATAAGTAAAATATAAACAAAAACAGAAGCATTATGAAAAGTGTACTGCATATACTTTAACAGAGTTTATGTAAAAGTGGCCACACACAATGCAATAAAAAGATCCGATTTTACGGCAAAATGATCAGTTGTACAAAAAGATCAAAGGCTGGGAGAACACTTAGCAGAACTTGCATGCGTTTTCAAGCAGTGCACTCCTGAAAAACACATACAATTCTGCTATGCATGCTCCCAGCCAAAAGATTTTTTTTTGTAATTTGAGCAAGAAATGAAAATTTCCCATTTATACCGGTGTAGGAAAAATTGTCATTTTATTGATTTATAGACACAAGCATATTTTTTATAGTTTAATTTTTTTTCAGATTTGGGGAAAAAATTAACACGTGTGTGGGATACACTGTTCAGATTTTTTAAATGTTAAAATCAAGCAGAAAATGTAATTGTAATTCTAGACATGAAATGAAAAAATTGTTATGTGTGAGAAACTACGTGGAAGTTCTTACAGTTCCAGAATTGTTGTATTGGCCTGTCTCTTAACCCTCCTAGCGGTTTGCTAAAAAATCGCCAGGGGGCAGCAAATCTTTTTTTTTTATTTTTTTATTTTTTTCATGTAGCGAGACAAAGTCTCGCTACATGATAGCCGCTGCTCAGCGGCATCCCCCCAGCCCCTCCGATCGCCATCGGCGATCAGGAGATCCCGTTCAAAGAACGGGATCTCCTGGAGGGCTTCCCCCGTCGCCATGGCGATGGGGCGGGATGACGTCACCGACGTCAACGACGTCGTGACGTCATAGGGGATTCCGATCCACCCCATAGAGCTGCCTGGCACTGATTGGCCAGGCAGCGCACGGGGTCTGGGGGGCGGGGCGGCTGCGGCGCGACGGATAGCGGCGGATCGGCGGGTAGCGGCGGCGATCGGGCACTGCACGCAGCTAGCAAAGTGCTAGCTGCGTGCAGCAAAAAAAAAATTATGCAAATCGGCCCAGCGGGGCCTGAGTGGTGCCTTCCGGCGGCATAGCCCGAGCTCAGCTCGGGCTTACCGCCAGGAAGGTTAACTTGTCGTCCAAAGTCAGTTTTAAAAGATTTTTACTTTGTCTTTATAAAAATCTTTTAAGATTGCAGAAGTATCCCCAACCCCTTTGGCTTTGTTCCTATTTTACCTGTAATTTTAATGTTTCTTAATCTTATTATATGTTCTACAAAATCCATCATCTTTAAAGTCACAGACTGGGCAACGAGGGCATTAATCAGAGAGGCAACACAGAGAACAAAGGTAACCCTGCAGGAGTTGCAAAGTTCCACAACAGAGACTGGAGTATCTGTCCATAGGACCACAATGAGCCATAAAAAATATGCAAAATGCTGGTGGTTTTGCATACCTTTGCAAGGCACTGTAGCTTTTTATCATTCATGTGAATATCAAAAAAACAGCAGTGCCCCACTGGTAAATTGGACTTACAGACTTGGATACATTTATTGGTATGCTTCCACAAACAAATAAGAATCCACACATGTTTCTGAAATAATTTGACACGGCCAAAAGTAATTGGCACTATCAATGTATATTTCATATTAAACAAAAATTGGATTTTACTGTTTTGGCAAAGGGACAGGAGCGCAGCGGGTTGCGCATGCGGCAGAGCCATACATGAGCAGAATCTTACGACTGGCCAAATTACCAGGGCTGATTCCAGGACAGCCGAGCAGCCGCCGAGGATGGTGAAGGAGTGATCGCACCTCATGGTGTCAAAAACCTGAGCGGTTCTTGCATTTTTCATGATTGCTAACTCAGTAAAGGACCAGCCCTTAAAGCGTTGCTATCATATAAATCCGGCATAGCAGGGTCTGCACCCTCTATAACAGTAATTATATATTGACGGTGTACATTGAAATGAATCAGAGCACTCAGTATATGATTTTATATAAAAAATGTATTTGCCTATCATACAGCATATATACAACATATGAACAGTTCCAAGTAGTGTTTCCTTCTAACAGTATTCTATCTTATCAAGGCTTTATAGCCAAGCGTTCATCAATCTTCTAAGTACATTCAAAAAAGAATATAACAGTTATGTTATGTAGAATAAGATCAAAAGTAGTCTCATCTGTATTAATAGTTGTGTATCTAGTAGCTGTGTAAAACTTGTAGTAATCTTCTTAAAGAAATAGCATAAAAATAACTACTAAAAAAACTACTTGCTAACATCTTATCAAAACTTAATGCTGAAAAATTAATAAAGTAAATCACCAGAATATTAAGCATATTACCCCTTCTCTGTCATCTCTTCAGCATCTAGAACCACGTGTGGGAAGTTAGCTTCTGCCTCATGTGTCTTCTCAGGTGATTCTTGGGCTTCTGCAAACTATGAGCTTTCAGCTCCTACTTTTATAGTGATTGGATGCAATATAACTGCCAAATCTGGAATTTCCCTGAATCCCAGGTTCCGATTGGCTAAAGCTTCCGTGCGTCAATGCTTTATCATGTTTTGAATACCTAAATCATAATATTATTGTTTATGAATTTTGATTAGGTCATTTCTGACGCAGTTAATTAAAAATGGACGTCACCAGCCATCTTGTCTGCTGGTTGACTTTTTTGCCCAGACATTGAGACTAAACAATGTCATTCGTGATGCATTTCTGATAATGTCCCCTCTACTAATTAGTTTGGAATGTGTCTCTTCTTTCCCAAAAATAAGATTGGTCAGGTTGACACTATAAGAGTCTTCAGCAATTTAAGGCTTATTAAAACATACAGGGCTTCTAATATACATATTAAAATATAAAGCTTATCATATAATTCTTCTTAAAACAATTAATCATATAAGATATAACTGCACATTAAAATTTAATAATATAAAATCATGTTCTATATATTTGCCTTTCTGATGAAGAAATAAATATAATACTTTCAGCCGGCAGATGTCATATAAATATCAAGCTGTATTAATAATATTAATTATATAAAACTATGAAAACTGCCAGGTGGCATAATTGTCCTAAATACGGGACAATAGAAAAAAACCTATTGACATGCCAGAATTTTTGATAAGACCTCCTAACCCAAACATTCATGTGGAACGCTTCTAATGTGTTTTGAAACGTTCACTGCAGAATCTACCATTTAACTGTATTTCAAAGTAATAGATTCTATTATATAGGGTTTAACAATAATTATTTCTTTCTTTAGAAGGACTGTATTGATTATTGATATTTAGATTAATAATATTTATATGTAATAATTAAGCAAAATGTATATATATGTCTGCTGCAGTAATGTGAGTTTTAAATGTGTTTCTTACCAGTCTTCACACAGAAGCATCTTTCAAATGTTAAGGCCGCAGACAAGCGCACTAACATAAACAAGAATGTTTTAGCGTCTGTAACTAAAATAATATTATAAGATTCACAGCCTGGAAAATGCTGAGGGCTCGTTTCCACTATCGCGAATCCGCATGTGTCCAACGCATGCGGATTCGCACATGTAATGCAAGTGGATGGGCCTGTTTTCACTGTAGCGTTGTTGAGGTGCGTTTTTTTCAGTGGTGAAAAAACGCACAAAAGAGCCGCAGAATTCGCCTGCGAGTGGAATCCATGCGAATCGCATGCAATGTATTTATTAGGGAAATCGCATGCGGCTTTGTCATGCGGTTTTTGCCGCGAATTCGCATGCGAATTCGCATAGGTACGAATGTAAATTCACACAGGCAGTGACATGGTTAAAATCGCATATACCCTCATCTATGCGAATTCACATGCGAATTCGCGGCAAAAAACGCAAGAGGAATCGCATTCGCATGCAATTTCATCAGCGGTGGAATCCAGGCGATTCTGCACCGCAATAGTGGAAACAAGCCCTGAGATGTCTCAGAGCAATATATTAAAGAAGTACCCCAACTTTACAGTTTACAATGAAATTTTGCATAGAAGATTAAAACTTAAAAAACATACACAGCTTTTCCTGCATAAATAAAACCGCTAGAATTCTGACAATGGGGCTAGAGGAAGCCCCAGGTAAGTATAAATATGCCTAGTGTCCTGATCTCAGGTACTTTTTAAGGGGAAACATTTAAATGTGTTGCAATGGTGTAGTCAAAGTTCAGAACTCAGTCCTATAGAGAATCTGTGGTCAGACTTGAAGATTGCTGTTCACAAGGAAAAACCATCCAACATGAAGGAGCTAGGGCAGTTTTGCCATAAAGAATGGGCAAAAATCCCAGTTACGCACACTGAAGTTTTCAGTTATTTTGTCCAATTTTTTGAGTGCATCACAATTAGAGATGGGCCGAACGGTTTGCCTGCGAACGGTTCCAGACGAACTTACGGCAGTTCACGTTCGCCAGCGAAGGCTAACTTTTGCGGAAGTTCGGTTCGCCCCCATAGTGCGCCATAGGGTCAACTTTGACCCTCTACATCACAGTCAGCAGGCACATTGTAGCCAATTAGGCTACACTCTCTCCTGGAGCCACTCCCCCCTTATAAAAGGCAGGCAGCCCCGGGCTTTACACTCACTCGTGTGCCTGCATTACTTAGTGAAGGGACAGCTGCTGGCTGACTCTCATAGGGAAAGATTAGTTAGTCTCTTGTAGGCTTGTTAGCTTGCTCCTGGTTGATTGTTATTGCTAAAATAGCACCCCTCAACAGCTCTTTTGAAAGCTAATGTTCTCCTGATATGTTTTTTTTGTGTTGCTTACTGACACTGCATTATACAGCCCTATTTGTAGCAGCTTGACCTTGGTAATTGCTATTACTGTGCCAGCCAGGCCCTGCCTAACTATCTATACTGGGACACCTACCTATGCCTACCTAACTACTGGGGCACCTACTTACCTATATGGGGACATCTACCTACCTATACTAGGGGACCTACCTATGCCTACCTACCTATACTGGGACTCCTACCTATGCCTAGCTAACTACTGGGACACCTACCTATGCCTACCTACCTATACTGGGACACCTACCTATGCCTACCTACCTATACTTGGACTCCTACCTATGCCTAGCTAACTACTGAGGCACGTACCCATACCTATCTACCTATAGGTAGGTAGGCATAGGTAGGTGTCCCAGTATAGGTAGGTAGACATAGGTAGGTGTCCCAGTATAGGTAGATAGGTATAGGTAAGTGCCTCAGTAGTTAGCTAGGCATAGGTAGGAGTCCCTGTATAGGTAGGTCAGCATAGGTAGGTGTCCCAGTATAGGTAGGTAGGCATAGGTAGGTGTCCCAGTAGTTAGCTAGGCATAGGTAGGAGTCCCGGTATAGGTAGGTAGGCATAGGTAGGTCCCCTAGTATAGGTAGGTAGGTAGATGTCCCCATATAGGTAAGTAGGTGCCCCAGTAGTTAGGTAGGCAAAGGTAGGTGTCCCAGTATAGATAGTTAGGCAGGGCCTGGCTGGCACAGTAATAGCAATTACCAAGGTCCAGCTGCAACAGATAGGGCTGTATAATTCAGTGTCAGTGAGCAACACAAAAAAAAAACACATCAGGAGAACATTAGCTCTCAAAAGATCTGTTGAGGGGTGCTATTTTAGCAATAACAATCAGCCAGGAGCAAGCTAACAAGCCTACAAGAGCCTAACTAATCTTTCCCTATGAGAGTCAGCCAGCAGCTGTCCCTTCACTAAGTAATGCAGGCACACGAGTGAGTGTAAAGCCTGGGGCTGCCTGCCTTTTATAAGGGGGGGGAGTGGCTCCAGGAGAGAGTGTAGCCTAATTGGCTACAATGTGCCTGCTGACTGTGATGTAGAGGGTCAAAGTTGACCCTAATGGCACACTATGGGGGTGAACCGAACTTCCGCAAAAGTTCGCCTTCACTGGCGAACGCAAACTACCGGAAGGTGGTCGGAAACCGTTCGCAAGCGAACCGTTTGTTCGGCCCATCTCTAATTGTGACGCACTCAACAAATCGAACAAAATAACTGAAAACTTCAGTGAGCATAACTGTGAGCTGTTGAGGGGTGCTATTTTAGCAATAACAATCAGCCAGGAGCAAGCTAACAAGCCAAGAGCCTAACTAATCTTTCCCTATGAGAGAGTCTGATGCAGCTGTCCCTTCACTAATTACTGCTGGCACATGAGTGAGTGTAATGGCCGGCGGAGCCTGCCTAATATAAGGGGAGGGGGCGGCTCCAGGACTGAGTGTAGCCTAATTGGGTACAATGTGCCTGCTGACTGTGATGTAGAGGGTCAAAGTTGACCCTAATGGAGCATTCTGGGGCGAATCGAACTTCCGCAAAAGTTCGCGAACCACCCAAAGTTCGCCTGGAACTGTTCGCAGGCGAACCGTTCGGGACATCTCTAGTGTCAGTGTGAAGCAGTACTCTAATTACACTCCCTGATTGATGTATACACATTTAAAAACACACGATTGGTTCGCACGATGGCCAGGGGCCCCGGACCTCTCTCACTGGCCGGGGCCCCAAGGCCAATGCACGATACCTGGAGGGGAGTGCAGGTGGGCCTGGACCTCTCACACCCAGGCTCTGGACCTCTCACATCCAGAAAACCCACCAAGATTGCGTCGCTAGCAGGACCGCCCCGTGCAGGCATCCCTCCCACAGGGGTCCCTCCCTAACCGCTCACCTGTCCGCCATGTCCTAGAGCTAAAAGAAAATGTTTAAAAACACACGATTGGTTCGCACGATGGCCTGCTAGCGACGCAATCTTGCGATTTGTGTCCAACTGAAGCCTCCCACCTGAATGCTAATGGCTGCTAGATGTGGTATGGCAGGTAAAGGGTGTATGACAGTGCATCCTGATTGGCTGACGAGCACCTGCTGACGACTTAAATGTAGCTGCATGCATGTATTGCTGTGTTCTATTGCTTGTGTGTGTCGAATTTAGCATTCAGTATGGAGGCAGTGGTGGTGGGTTTTCTGGATGTGAGAGGTCCAGAGCCTGGGTGTGAGAGGTCCAGGCCCACCTGCACTCCCATCCAGGTATCGTGCATTGGCCTTGGGGCCCCGGCCAGTGAGAGAGGTCCGGGGCCCCTGGCCATCGTGCGAACCAATCGTGTGTTTTTAAACGTTTTTTTTCAGCTCTAGGACATGGCAGACAGGTGAGCGGTTAGGGAGGGACCCCTGTGGGAGGAATGCCTGCACGGGGCGGTCCTGCTAGCGACGCAATCTTGCGATTTGTGTCCAACTGAAGCCTCCCACCTGAATGCTAATGGCTGCTAGATGTGGTATGGCAGGTAAAGGGTGTATGACAGTGCTTCCTGATTGGCTGACGAGCACCTGCTGACGACTTAAATGTAGCTGCATGCATGTATTGCTGTGTTCTATTGCTTGTGTGTGTCGAATTTAGCATTCAGTATGGAGGCAGTGTTGGTGGGTTTTCTGGATGTGAGAGGTCCAGAGCCTGGGTGTGAGAGGTCCAGGCCCACCTGCACTCCCCTCCAGGTATCGTGCATTGGCCTTGGGGCCCCGGCCAGTGAGAGAGGTCCGGGGTCCCTGGCCATCGTGCGAACCAATCGTGTGTTTTTAAACGTTTTTTTTTCAGCTCTAGGACATGGCAGACAGGTGAGCGGTTAGGGAGGGACCCCTGTGGGAGGAATGCCTGCACGGGGCGGTCCTGCTAGCGACGCAATCTTGCGATTTGTGTCCAACTGAAGCCTCCCACCTGAATGCTAATGGCTGCTAGATGTGGTATGGCAGGTAAAGGGTGTATGACAGTGCATCCTGATTGGCTGACGAGCACCTGCTGACGACTTAAATGTAGCTGCATGCATGTATTGCTGTGTTCTATTGCTTGTGTGTGTCGAATTTAGCATTCAGTATGGAGGCAGTGGTGGTGGGTTTTCTGGATGTGAGAGGTCCAGAGCCTGGGTGTGAGAGGTCCAGGCCCACCTGCACTCCCATCCAGGTATCGTGCATTGGCCTTGGGGCCCCGGCCAGTGAGAGAGGTCCGGGGCCCCTGGCCATCGTGCGAACCAATTGTGTGTTTTTAAATGTTTTTTTCAGCTCTAGGACATGGCAGACAGGTGAGCGGTTAGGGAGGGACCCCTGTGGGAGGAATGCCTGCACGGGGCGGTCCTGCTAGCAACGCAATCTTGCGGTTTGTGTCCAACTGAAGCCTCCCACCTGAATGCTAATGGCTGCTAGATGTGGTATGGCAGGTAAAGGGTGTATGACAGTGCTTCCTGATTGGCTGACGAGCACCTGCTGACGACTTAAATGTAGCTGCATGCATGTATTGCTGTGTTCTATTGCTTGTGTGTGTTGATGTATACACATGTAAGAAGTTTTAAAGCACTTTAGTCCTGCAATTTAGCATTCAGTGTGATTTCTGCCCTTAAAATGCTGCTTTGCGTCAAATCCAGATTTTTCCCCGGGACATTTGGCATGTATCCCACTCCGCCATGCCCCCCTCCAGGTGTTAGACCCCTTGAAACATCTTTTCCATCACTTTTGTGGCCAGCATAAATGTTTCTAGTTTTCAAAGTTCGCATCCCCATTGAAGTCTATTGCGGTTCGCGAAAGTTTGTGCAAACCGAACCTTTTGAGGAAGTTCACGAACCCGGTTCGCTAACCTAATATCGGAAGTTCGGGCCATCTCTAGTCACAATAAACCAAATAATACATTTTCAAAGTTGTAGGCATGTTTTGTCAATGAAATGGTGCAAATTCTTGAAAAATCCATTTTAATTCCAGGTGATAAGGCAACAAATACATGAAAAATGCTGGGGAATTTGCTTACCTTTGCAAGGCACTGCAGCTTCTTATCATTCATGTGAATATCCAAAGACAGCAGTGCCCCACTGGTAAATTGAACTTACAGACTTGGACAAATTTATTGGTATGCTTTCACAAAAAAATAAGAATCCACACTTGTTTCTGAAATATTTTGAGTGTCCAGAGTGTCTTGATAGCCTTAACATTTCATTGTTCCCTGCACACTTTGCAAGGCACTTTGTGCATCTACAAAAGATAACCAAGTCATGTACATCGGAAAAGGGCACCAGGACATTTGGGCGCTGAGTGAAGTGGATAGTATAATAACGGCAATACTGCCAATAGTCTACTAATACTTCACCAAATGTACCTCTCAAACTAACCCTTCATCTACCTACTCCTAACACTAACCCTCCTGCTACCCTACACCTAAAACTACCCATCCCTGCCTTCAAGTTATTTCCTACCAACTATAACCCGGTGCCCAAATTACACACTGGGCTCTGCTATAGCCACAATTAACATTGCAGTCTATGGCAACACCTAAACCACCAGGTGCCATGCAATGCCAAAAATACCAGCCTTCAACAAGTATCCTTCATATTTCACAAAACTACTAGGCGTGTGCAAAGGGCTGAACGAGATCAAAAAGCCTCCTTACTAAATTGCTATGCAAAGCAGAAGTTTGTGTTCTTAAAACAGAAAATTAGCGATTATTCAGGTTGGAGTGAGCTTTGAGGTGTCACTGCTGAATATGCAAATCCTCTCTTTGTTGTCCCCGATAGCTAAATACACCCCCAGAACCGCTGGAATGCAATGATGTGTCAGCTTGTTAATACTACAGAGCCACACTAATCCAACATGCATACAGACTATTTTGCATTGGTTGATCCTCAACAGTGCATGGCATGGATTAATATGGCTCTATGGGCAATCTGTAATTCTATTTCTGAGTGCTTAAAGTCCAACCCCATAGAGCCAATATAAATGTGATGTTGTTTATAAAGTGTGCTGGATGTAGCCAATAAACGTGATTTTGTTAATAAAAGGGCACTGAATGTAGCTGATAAACACGATTTTGTTTATAAACTGGTGCCTATTTGTAGCCAATGAGTACCGTATATACTCGGATACAAGTCGACCCCGTGTATAAGTCGACCCCCAAAATTTGACCCTCACAAGGTGGATTTTTCCAATTATTCAAGTATAAGTCTATAGGTAAGTCTATAGGTAAGCCAGCCAGGTATCTGCCTCCAGTATAGGTAGCCAGCATAGGTAGGCAGCCAGGTATAGTTGCCCCCAGTATAGGAAGGTATCCAGTATAGTTGCCAGTAGCATAGGTAGGTAGCCAGTATAGTTGCCATTAGCATAGGTAGGTAGCCAGTATAGTTGCCAGTAGCATAGGTAGGTAGCCAGTATAGTTGCCAGTAGCATAGGTAGGTAGCCAGTATAGTTGCCAGTAGCATAGGTAGGTAGCCAGTATAGTTGCCAGTAGCATAGGTAGGTAGCCAGTATAGTTGCCGGTAGCATAGGTAGGTAGCCAGTATAGTTGCCAGTAGCATAGGTAGGTAGGCAGTATAGTTGCCAGTAGCATAGGTAGGTAGCCAGTACAGTTGCCCCCATGTATAGGCTGCAGCGGTGGGGAGAGCGGGCATGGAGGCAAACATCTCACCTTCTATCCTCCATCTACTTCCTCTCCCAGGCATCCCATGCGTTGATACCAGCGTTTCCTGTGATAACATCATCACAGGAGACGCTGGTATCAGCACAAGGGGATGCGTGGTAAAGGAAAGTAGATGGAGGATAGAGGCTGTGGAAGGTGGGATGTTTGCCTCCATGCCCGCTCTCCCCGCCGCTGCAGCAGTCTCCTCTCACCATCCACCGCTGGGCGCAGTCTCCTCTCTTCTGCTCGCTTCTCCTCCACTCGCGCGGTAACTTCCGTTCCCGACGTCATGTGACATCGGGAGCCGGACCATCTCTTAAAGGGGTAGACGCGTGAGTAAGGGAGAACAGAGGAAAAGAGGACACTGCGCCCAGCGATAGATGGTGAGTAACCACTCCACACACACACACCCCACATCCATAACACACACCCTCACCCCACTCAGGCTGTAAGTCGCAAAATTTAGGACTATGCGACTATAAGTCGACCCCCCCACTTTTGTACTTTGAATCAGTCCTAAATTTTGCGACTTATACCCGAGTATATACGGTAATTCCATTTACAAAAGATACTTGATTTAGCAGCTATTAGAATATAACCCTAATCTTAACCTTAATCCCCGTTTGCGCCTAACCTTAACCCCCAATGGTGGTGCCTAACCTTAACCATGGTATTCAGTGAGATTGCTGTGGCCATAATTTTTAAGGGATATAACTGGTATTTGGCGTGATCGTTGTAGCCACATTTTATGTCAAAGATATAAACCGTATTCAGTGAGATCATTTTAGGGATATAACCAGTATTTGGCATGATGATTGTAGCCGCATTTTATGTCAAAGATATAAACGGTATTCAGTGAGATCGTTGTAGTCCCAATTTATCCAAAATATAACTGGAATACTCTGTGGTCATTGTAGCCACATTTAATGACAAAGATGTAAACAATATTTACAATGATCTTTGTAGGTGCAATATTGAAAAGATGCAACTGGTAAAGATATAACCGGTATTTGGCTTGATCAAAATAACAAGCATTTTGTGTGGATTGTAGTAGCCGCAAATAAAAGGAAACAAGACTAATGAGGTCAAAATGTAGTTGTAAAAATATAGCCTTTATTTTATTAAGGGCATATAGTGTAAGCGTAATTGAAATCAGGTCCTTTATTGTAACTGCAAACATTTCCATGATATAGCTGATGTAAACATGATATAGCCTATGAACATGATCACCCTTTTCACCATTTATAGCCGCTAATCGCAGCAAATAACATTGAAGTCTATGGCGGCACCCTTTTTACACAAATGGCTCTGGTGACCTTTTCAACTGATACAGTACTATAATATTATTTGCTTGGAAATCTTCACTTTTATGTCAGTCAGGGGTGTAGCAATAGCCATAGCAGCTGCTATGGGGTCCTGGAGCATAGGGGGCCCAGGAGGTAGTTAATGTACTCACCATTAACTTTCTTGTGTTTTTCCATCCTCTGACTTTGTTTCAGTGCCCATCAACTATGTGCAATGTTGATTGCATGATGTGAGAAAACGCGGAGGAGCCGCCGCCATGAGCCAGCGGCAGGCGGCTCCTTCCGCACACAGCAGTCACTCGCACGGAGAGGCAGCCGTCTCCTCGCATCATGAGGCGGCTGCCTCCGTGCAACAGGTTGCGGAGCGTGGCGAAACCGCCGCGTTGGACGCGGCGGTTAGCACGCATGTCCCCGCTGCGGAGACACCGCAGAGCGGGGCTGTGGTGGCTGGGACACGTAGTCCCTCAAGGTTCAGAGTGACGCGCGCGCGCGCACTCAGACAAGATTTATTACACCCAGGAGGGAGTCAGCTGACCAGGCAGGTCAGCTGACTCTAGCTCTACTCCCCATTGGTCCAGCAATTAGGGAGGTGCTGGGGGACATCTGTGGTATATATACTGCTGGCTGTTCACTCATCTCTTGTCTGGCGTTGCGATCACACATGTGGGAGCACCCAGATCCGTAGTCAGATCCGTTAGTGTGCCGGGACCAGCTGGAGCTGTAATCCTACACTAAGCTAGATTCTGTTGATAGCTTAAAGTACTAGTTTGATTGTGATTATCTGTTATGACCTTTGCCTGCCACGACTATCCTTCTGAACTCTGACCTTGTACCTCGTTATATCTGATACTCTGTTGCCGAACTCCGGCTCGTTCCTTGACTCTGCTTCTGCCTCCTGATTTTGTACCCCGATATATCTGATACCCCGTTGCTGAACCCTGCCTGTACTTTGACTCCACCTGTGCCTCCTGATCTTGTACCTTATCTGTCCGTGTGTGTACGACCTGGCTTGTCCGACCTCGAGAACCGACCTTATTGTTAGAGGCGGTTCCTCGCTCTGTTAGTAATCCTTCCTCCTGAAGGTTACTTCCAGTCTGTCCTTCCTACTGTCAGTCTGACTCCTCCCGTCTTGGAGAGCTCAGATCTGCGGAAGGAATCTGTGCAGTCCTCCTTGCTGCACTGAGGCTTGTCCTCTGTATTACTGTTGCACCAATCACAACACTCTACTCAGGTGATCAGAGGTTAGCTAGTATATTGGATTATCGGTGATACTGCAGATCACATATAATCTGGTATACGTCTGTATTTCCTGTGATACTGCAGATCACCGGTAATCAGACCTCTCTGTGCTTCACCGATCGTTACAGAACGCCAGACCAAAAGACAGATGGAACGCGCTGATCCTCTGACTGCGCTTGCCACTTCGGTGGACAGTATCCATCAAGCACTGGGCCAGCACAAAGCCTTAATTGATGCCTTATCAGGCTCAGTGCGAACCCTCCAGACGTCAGTTGATGCAGTGCGATCCCCTCCTAGTGACGACATACGTATGCCTGTACCTGACAAATTTTCCGGCCACAAATCTGACTTCCGGAATTTCAGGAGTAGAGTATTGTCGTATTTCGAGTTGAGACCCCGATCCTCGGGGACTGAGACCCAACGGGTCATCTTTATTAAAACATTGTTGACTGGGGACTCCCAGTCCTGGGCATATAATCTGCCTTCTACCGATACCGCTCTGACCTCGGTAGAGGAATTCTGTAAGGCCATGGCCATAATCTACGACGACCCTGACCTTGCTGCGTCCTCAGAGCGGAAGCTCAAACTTTTGCGGCAAGGCAGAGGTTCGGTCGAGGATTATGCGGCGGAGTTCCGTAGGTGGTCAGTCACCTCTAGATTTGATAACTTCACCTTAATGGATTATTTTTTGTCTGGGTTGTCGGAGGAGGTCTCCGACTTAATGTTAACCATACCCGAGCCCAAGACAGTTGATGAGGCCATATCATCGGCCATTCGAGTAGATCGCAGGCTACGCCATCAGAGGCAGGCCAGGGGCAGTCACCGTGTCAGGGTGACTTCGTACGCGGCACCGGTTGCTGCATCCTCTGTAACAGTGTCTCCGCCTGTCTCACCCTTCCCGGCCTTGCCTCCACCAGAGCCGATGCAAATTGGTCGATCAAAATTGACCCAGGTGGAGCGAAGGCGGAGGATGACGGAACAACTGTGCCTATACTGTGCAGAGGCAGGGCATAGGGTGCGAAACTGCCCTAACAGGGTGGGAAACGGGTCTGCCTAGGAGTAGTGGGGGGTGACACCCTAGGCACACAAACCTCACCCCTTAAAGAGAAAAAATTACTTCTCCCTTGTACGGTCACATGGGATGATAAGTCTGTTGCCACTGAAGCTTTTATTGACTCCGGCTCAGCGGCTAACTTTATGAACTTTGAGTTTGCTCTGGAGTTGGGTCTACCACTCACTCCCGTGAGACCCCCCATTCAGGTCACGGCAGTGGACGATTCCCCTTTGCAGCGGAATCGTCCCCTGTCACAGACTCCGCTTGTGAAGCTCACCATAGGGGTATTGCACGGGGAGCAGTTACAATTTTTTGTTTTACACATGTCCACCTCCACTATTATCCTAGGCATGCCTTGGTTGCAGGTTCATTCCCCGCAGATAGACTGGGCCACAGGACAGTTGACAGCATGGTCACCTCATTGTTTCCAGCAGTGTTTGGGGAGACTGACATTAGGTCTAACTAAGGTACAGGTGGAAGGTATACCAGAACAATACTCAGATTATGCCGATGTGTTTTGTCCCAAGGCCGCGGATAAATTACCCCCGCATCGCCCATTTGACCTTCGTTCCGGTTGTATTCCTCCTCGAGGCCACCTGTATAACTTGTCTGGCCCCGAGAAACTAGCCATGCAGGAGTACATCCGTGAGAACTTGGCAAAGGGCTTCATCAGGCCGTCCCAGGCCCCCGCTGGGGCAGGCTTCTTTTTTGTTAAAAAGAAAGACGGGGGTTTACGGCCTTGCATCGATTATCGTGGCCTCAATAAAATCACAGTGAAAAATCGCTACCCGTTACCACTCATAGACGATTTGTTCACACAGGTCACTGAGGCTAGGATATTTTCAAAGCTGGATTTACGGGGGGCATACAACCTGGTGCGTATAAGGAAGGGCGATGAATGGAAGACGGCCTTCAATACCCCTGATGGGCACTACGAGTATAGGGTGATGCCCTTCGGTTTGTGTAATGCCCCGGCCGTCTTCCAGGAACTCATCAATGAGGTTTTTCGGGAGGTATTGGGAAAGTTCGTTTTAGTCTATCTAGACGACATTCTCATTTTTTCTAACAACCTCCCGGAACACAGAACCCATGTCAGGATGGTATTAGACAAACTGAGGCAGAATCTGTTATACGCCAAACTCGAGAAATGTATTTTTGAGGTCACGTCGGTTGCCTTTCTGGGGTATATAATCTCCACCTCAGGTTTGTCTATGGACCCTGCCAAGGTCTCCGCGGTCCTGGAGTGGCCGCAGCCGGTGGGGTTAAAATCATTGCAACGGTTCTTGGGGTTTGCGAACTATTATAGAAGGTTTATTAAGGGGTACTCCACAGTAGTCGCCCCTCTCACTAGCCTTACTAAAAAAGGGGCAGACACCACTCATTGGTCTCCCGAGGCCTTACAGGCTTTTTCTAAGTTAAAAGGATTGTTCTGCTCAGCACCCATACTCAGGCACGTGGACACTTCTTTTCCGTTTATTGTTGAGGTAGACGCCTCGGAGATCGGGGTGGGGGCTGTGCTGTCCCAGCGTTCTGGTCTCCAGGGTAGACTACACCCGTGTGCTTATTTTTCCCGAAGGTTCTCTCCGGCAGAGAGAAACTACGACATAGGCAACAGGGAGCTCCTAGCCATCAAATTGGCCTTCGAAGAGTGGCGTCATTGGCTAGAGGGAGCTGAGCACACTATCACGGTTTATACCGATCACAAAAACCTGGAATACATCGAGGGGGCTAAAAGGTTAAGCCCAAGGCAGGCTCGATGGTCACTATTTTTCTCGAGATTTACATTTTTGATCACGTATACGCCAGGTAGTAAGAATACCAAGGCAGACGCACTTTCTAGGTGTTTTGAGCCGGAGACAGCACAGCCCTCTGTTCCTGAGACCATTGTCCCACGAAGTGTGGTGTTAGCCGCCACCGAGACCTGGGAGGACTGGAAAGAGACTTTGAGTCCTTTTCAGCAGGATATCCCAGACGGGAAACCAGACGGGGTATTATTTGTTCCGTTACCATTCCGTCTCCAGATCTTGGAGATGGTTCATTCCCATAAGAACGCGGGACATCCGGGAGCGTCTAGAACGCAGGATCTTGTGGCCAGATGTGCATGGTGGCCTTCGCTAGCCGCTGACTGCAAAGAGTTTGTCAGGGAATGTGCGGTGTGCGCGAAAAGCAAGCCCTCCCGGCTGGCATCTGTAGGTACTTTGCAGCCTTTGCCCACCCCGAGTGAACCATGGACCCACTTGTCCATGGATTTCGTGGGAGAGCTTCCGAGATCTGAAGGCATGTCAGTTATTTGGGTGGTGGTCGACCGTTTTAGTAAGATGGCCCATTTCGTGCCTCTAAAAGGACTCCCCTCGGCTCAGGAACTGGCCGATTTATTTATCATCCATGTCTTCAGACTGCATGGCATTCCAGAAGACATAGTATCCGATCGGGGAGTTCAGTTTGTTTCGAAATTTTGGAAGGCATTCTGTCACCAAATGGGCATGAAATTGTCATTTTCCTCGGGGTACCACCCACAGACAAATGGCCAGACGGAGAGGGTCAACCAGTCGTTAGAACAATTTTTGAGATGCTACGTTGCCGAGGCACAGAGTGATTGGGTTAAATATTTACCTTATGCAGAATTTGCCCACAATAACTTAAAGAGTTCGTCCTCAGGTTTCTGTCCATTTCAGATTGTGACAGGTAAACTGCCTAAATTCTCCCCATTGCCAGTTGTGGCCACTCCGTTCCCAGCCTTGGAGACGTGGCTAAGGTCATTTAAGGACATGTGGTGGACCATCAAGAACAACCTTGTAAAAGCTTTCCAGAGTCAGAAAGGTCAGGCTGACAAGAGACGCTCGTTAGAGTGGAAATTCCAACCAGGAGATTTGGTTTGGGTGTCAACCCGTCACCTGACCCTGAAACAACCCTCTGACAAACTTGGTCCCAGGTTCGTGGGTCCATTTCCAGTTACTAGGAGGATCAACAATGTCACATATACCGTTGATCTTCCCACCAGCATGCGCGGAGTAAGGTCTTTCCACGTATCACTTCTCAAACCCGCAGTCCAGGTGGGTCCCACTCCTCCTCCTCCTGTCTTAGTCGATGCCCAACCCGAGTATGAGGTGGAAAAGATCATAGATTCACGTACCGTACAGAACTCGGTGCAGTATCTCGTACATTGGAAGGGGTACGGCATTGAGGAGAGGCAATGGGTACCTGGGAACCGCATGCATGCGGACGAGTTAGTGAGAGAATTTCATGCTGTACATCCAGAAAAACCTGGAAGGAGCTGTCCGGAGTCCACTCCTCGGGGGGGGGGGGGGTACTGTGAGAAAACGCGGAGGAGCCGCCGCCATGAGCCAGCGGCAGGCGGCTCCTTCCGCACACAGCAGTCACTCGCACGGAGAGGCAGCCGTCTCCTCGCATCATGAGGCGGCTGCCTCCGTGCAACAGGTTGTGGAGCGTGGCGAAACCGCCGCGTTGGACGCGGCGGTTAGCACGCATGTCCCCGCTGCGGAGACACCGCAGAGCGGGGCTGTGGTGGCTGGGACACGTAGTCCCTCAAGGTTCAGAGTGACGCGCGCGCACTCAGACAAGATTTATTACACCCAGGAGGGAGTCAGCTGACCAGGCAGGTCAGCTGACTCTAGCTCTACTCCCCATTGGTCCAGCAATTAGGGAGGTGCTGGGGGACATCTGTGGTATATATACTGCTGGCTGTTCACTCATCTCTTGTCTGGCGTTGCGATCACACATGTGGGAGCACCCAGATCCGTAGTCAGATCTGTTAGTGTGCCGGGACCAGCTGGAGCTGTAATCCTACACTAAGCTAGATTCTGTTGATAGCTTAAAGTACTAGTTTGATTGTGATTATCTGTTATGACCTTTGCCTGCCTCGACTATCCTTCTGAACTCTGACCTTGTACCTCGTTATATCTGATACTCTGTTGCCGAACCCCGGCTCGTTCCTTGACTCTGCTTCTGCCTCCTGATTTTGTACCCCGATATATCTGATACCCCGTTGCTGAACCCTGCCTGTACTTTGACTCCGCCTTTGCCTCCTGATCTTGTACCTTATCTGTCCGTGTGTGTACGACCTGGCTTGTCCGACCTCGAGAACCGACCTTATTGTTAGAGGCGGTTCCTCGCTCTGTTAGTAATCCTTCCTCCTGAAGGTTACTTCCAGTCTGTCCTTCCTACTGTCAGTCTGACTCCTCCCGTCTTGGAGAGCTCAGATCTGCGGAAGGAATCTGTGCAGTCCTCCTTGCTGCACTGAGGCTTGTCCTCTGTATTACTGTTGCACCAATCACAACACTCTACTCAGGTGATCAGAGGTTAGCTAGTATATTGGATTATCGGTGATACTGCAGATCACATATAATCTGGTATACGTCTGTATTTCCTGTGATACTGCAGATCACCGGTAATCAGACCTCTCTGTGCTTCACCGATCGTTACACATGAGAATGTAAATTGCTCAAATAGCGCTTATCCATAAGGTAAGGGCAGGTGGCATTGCTTAACCATTCCTGCCGCCTGTAAGTGATTATCATGTCCAGGCGGCAGCTGCTGGGCTGCTGCGCGCTCCCGCGCGCAATTGGGTGCGTGCCCATGCGCTCCCGTGCCACCCCGTTAGCCCAGAGATCAATGAATGGGAATATATTTCCCATTCATCGATCAACACAGTCTTTTATGGGGGGAGGTTTTAGGGTTGGGGAAATTAGTCGGTGTGTAGAGGTGGTGCAATTGATCCAATAAAGTTTTGTACGTTTATAGTTCTTTGAGCGGCGGTCACTCGTTTTTTTGTGCTACATATTCAGGTTTGGTGACCGGCCTTCCCCAAATTGGGTGAACTAATAATTTAAAGACCTATGCACCGGATCATACAATTTTTTGCAAATTGCTCAAATAACGCTTATCCATAAGGTAAGGGCAGGTGGCATTGCTTAACCATTCCTGCCGCCTGTAAGTGATTATCACGTCCAGGTGGCAGCTGCTGGGCTGCTGCGCGCTCCCGCGCGCAATTGGGTGCATGCCCATGCGCTCCCGTGCCACCCCCTGTTAGCCCAGAGATCAATGAATGGGAATATATTTCCCATTCATCGATCTAAGTCCCCAGCAGAAAAACTGACGGCTTCTCATCAGAGGTTGTGGTCTTTCTGAAAGAAAAAAAAGTTTCCTGTCCTCTTAGTGCTTCCTGGAAGCGAGTTCTCGCTTCCAGGACGAAAAGAAAAAACAAATCTCACTGTGGCCATCTTGTGGCCAAATAGTAAAACTACATCTACTGTACATACATTTTTTAATAAAATAAACCCACATTATTACTTTTAAAATTAACTTGTAATGCCTGGGCAGTAGATACTAGCAGATATATAGAAATCAAGAAGTCGGGGATAGCCAAAGGTGATACACATATCAGAAACAGAGGTACCAGGAGTCAGACAAAATCAGAGTCGTAAACAGCCCTAGGTCAAAACTGAGTATTAGATGTCTGTAGTACAGGAAGGATGAGACTAAACAAAGTGAGGGGCACGCCGGGTCATACACAGGAAAACAATCAGGAGAATATACAATATACACGACTGATCTAACTAGAGTACATATATATTGGCAGTGTCTGTATATATACAGTGGTTTGCAAAAGTATTCGGCCCCCTTGAGGTTTTCCACATTTTGTCATATTACTGCCACAAACATAAATCAATTTTATTGGAATTCCACGTGAAAGACCAATACAAAGTGGTGTACACATGATAAGTGGAGCAAAAATCATACATGATTCGAAATATTAAAAAAAAAAAATTAATAACTACAAAGTGGGGTGTGCGTAATTATTCGGCCCCTGAGTCAATACTTTGTAGAACCACCTTTTGCTGCAATTACAGCTACCAGTATTTTAGGGTATGTCTCTACCAGCTTTGCACATCTAGAGACTGAAATCCTTGCCCATTCTTCTTTGCAAACAGCTCCAGCTCAGTCAGATTAGATGGACTGCATTTGTGAACAGCAGTTTTCAGATCTTGCCACAGATTCTCGATTGGATTTAGATCTGGACTTTGACTGGGCCATTCTAACACATGGATATGTTTTGTTTTAAACCATTCCAAGAGGTTTTCTTCCAAGATTGCCCTGTATTTGACTTCATCCATCTTCCCATCAACTCTGACCAGCTTCCCTGTCCCTGCTGAAGAGAAGCACCCCCAGAGCATGATGCTGCCACCACCATATTTGACAGTGGAGATGGTGTGTTCAGAGTGATGTGCAGTGTTAGTTTTCCGCCACACATAGCGTTTTGCATTTTGGCCAAAAAGTTCCATATTGGTCTCATCTGACCAGAGCACCTTCGTCCACACGGTTGCTGTGTCCCCCACATGGCTTGTGGCAAACTGCAAACGGGACTTCTTATGCTTTCTGTTAACAATGCCTTTCTTCTTGCCACTCTTCCATAAAGGCCAACTTTGTGCAGTGCACGACTAATAGTTGTCCTATGGACAGATCAACCACTTGAGGACCGCGGTGTTAAACCCCCCTAAAGACCAGCCCCTAATTGGTCACTGCAGCTTTAAGGCCAAGCTGCAGGACCACACAACACAGCACACGAGTGATTCCCCCCCCCCCCTTTTCCCCCCCACCAACAGAGTGGGGTCTGATCGCTCCACATTTGTTTATTTTTTGTAATATAAATATTTACTTCCTTTTTTTTTCAATAAAAATAGCCTTTTTTTATTTCTTTTCCCCTGCTCCCTCCCACCGCCAGCCAATCAGGGTGATCAGCTGTCATAGGCTTCAGCCTATGACAGACGATCACTGTCCAGCCTATGGAGGGGACAGCCGTGTCACACGGCTGTCCCCAGTACAGCGCTGCTGCCGATCGCAGCGCTGTACATGTAAATAGACAACGATTACGCATTTTTGATCAGCGCTCTCCTTGTTCGGCCTGTGAGTTTAGGTGGACGGCCTTGTCTTGGTAGGTTTACAGTTGTGTCATACTCCTTCCATTTCTGAATGATCGATTGAACAGTGCTCCGTGGGATGTTCAAGGCTTTGGAAATCTTTTAGTAGCCTAAGCCTGCTTTAAATTTCTCAATAACTTTATCCCTGACCTGTCTGGTGTGTTCTTTGGACTTAATGGTGCTGTTGCTCCCAATATTCTCTTAGACAACCTCTGAGGCCGTCACAGAGCAGCTGTATTTGTACTGACATTAGATTACACACAGGTGCACTCTATATAGTCATTAGCACTCATCAGGCAATGTCTATGGGCAACTGACTGCACTCAGACCAAAGTGGGCTGAATAATTACGCACACCCCACTTTGCTGTTATTTATTTGTAAAAAATGTTTGGAATCATGGCAGTACTATGACAAAATGTGGAAAACTTCAAGGGAGCCGAATACTCTGCAAACCACTGTATATATATCTCTGTAAACTAGCTGATTTAGGCACAATAGCAAGGCAAAGTCCAGCGCTCAGCGAACTGATAGCTATAACGGAGAGCGAGTAACTGAATGCCCTGGGCTTAAATAGAAGGAATAGATCACAGACCAAGCCCCCAGGAAAATCGGACCAATCAGCAACATCCCTGCAGCCTCCAGAGACAACACCAGATAAGTTTGTTACATAACTGTTTAACTCTCACACCTAAAATTACCCAAATAAAATTTTTAATGGAAAACAAAAAGTACAATAAAAAAAAAACATAAATAGATACCTAAGGGTCTGAACTTTTTAAATATGCATGTGAAGAGGGTATATTACGGACATTTTTAAAATTATAAGCTTGTAAATAGTGATGGACGCAAAAACTGAAAAAATGCACCTTTATTTCCCCAAAAAATATTGGCACCATACATTGTGATAGGGACAAATTTTAAATGGTGTAATAACCAAGATAAATGGGCAAATAAAATACATAAGTTTTAATTATGATAGCATGTATTATTTTTAAGCTATAATGGCCGAAAACTGAGAAATATTGAATTTTTCCCATATTTTTCTTAATATTCCTGTGAAAATGCATTTAGAAAAAAATAATTCTTAGCAAAATGTACCACCCAAAGAAAGCCTAATTGGTGGCGGAAAAAACAAGATATAGATCAATTCATTGTGATAAGTAGTGATAAAGTTATTGGTTAATGAATAGGAGGTGAAAATTGCTCTGTTAAAGCGGAATATAACCCTGCATTTCAACTTTGCTCTAAAACATTATTTACAGCATATTATATGCAAAAAGCATTTTTTTTTTACTAGACCAGCATTGGAAGGGTTAAACACAGAGGTTTTAAGTTCCGTGCAGACGTTCAGATAGTTACATTCTATTTAGTTAGATGTATCTATTGATAAACAGTTACACACTCTTTGGCTGTCCTCCAAGCTCCTTCTCAGTGAGAAAGATGAGTCACAATAAACACTTAAAGAGGAACTGTAATGACAAAACGGCCCCTGGGGGGTACTCACCTCGGGTGGGGGAAGCCTCAGGATCCTAATGAGGCTTCCCACGCCGTCCTGCGTCCCTCGGGGGTCTCGCTGTAGCCCTCCGTACAGCCGTGACGCAATATTTACCTTCCTGGCTCCTGCGCAGGCGCTCTGATGCCTATCGGCGCCGAAGTAGGCGGAAATACCCGATCGCCGTCGGGTCTGCTCTACTGCGCAGGCGCAAGTTTCCGGCGCCTGCGCAGTAGAGCGGAGCCGACGGAGATCGTGTATTTCCGTCTATTTCCGTGCCGAAAGTCGCCACAGCGCCCCCGCTGGAGCCAGCAAAGGTAAATATTGAACTGACAGTCGGCACAGTCGCCGGCTGTTCGGAGGGCTGCGGCGAGACCCCCGTGGGACAGAGGACGGCGTGGGAAGCCTCATTACGATCCGGAGGCTTCCCCACCCGAGGTGAGTACCCCCCAGGGGAGGTTTTTGTTGTTACAGAGTCTCTTTAAAAGATACATATTTGTAAACAAAAAGTATCTAACTGAAGTTCGGATGCGTCTGCAGAAATCTCCAGGGACTTTAAAGCCCTGTGTAACCCTTCCAATGCTGGTCTAGTAAAAAAAAAAATGCTGGTTGCATATAATATACTGTAAATAATGTTTTAGAGCAAAGTTGAAATGCAGGGTTATATTCCGCTTTAAGGTGAAAAATCCCCGCGGGCTGAAATGGTTAAGATTGCCTTTATTTGAGGACCCCATGAAAAATTTGCTATGGGGCCCCATGTTTTTTAGCTATGGCACTGATGTCAGTGGACATAAAACTAATGTTACTTGCGAAAAAGCTTCAGGTCTGTCCAAAGAGCATTCTCCCAGAAAGATTGTGACTTGCCACTATGCATTTTACCAAACTCCAACCTGGCACATGTCTCAAAGCCATTAACACCTTTATGATTGGCTTATTAACATCAATCTAAATCACCAACCCATAACTTCCCACCCCAACCAACAATGTAATCACTGACCACACAGCCAGCTTTATAACAAGCACCCCAATCTGAATCCATTCACACTTTCATGCTCCTTACTCTCCCTAAAATATGCAGGAACTGCTAAATGTCCTAACAAGTGCATCGCGCAGCTGGGTAAGTTCACATAATAATGGCAGTATTTGTATAGCGCCTTTCTCCTGTCGGACTCAAAGCGCTTGCGAGGCAGCCACTAGAGCGCACTCAGTAGGCAGTAGCAGTGTTAGGGAGACTTGCCCAAGAAACTCCTTACTGAATAGGTGCTGGCTTACTGAACAGGCAGAGCCGAGATTTGAACCCAGGTCTCCTGCATCAGAGGCAGAGCCCTTAACCATTACACTATCCAGCCACATGATACATTTCAGCCTTATTGCATGATATACAGCCTACTCTGTCCTGCCCACAACAACAGGGCAATACAATGTCACTTGTATACACAACAGACCTGAATATTCGCAAATACCTTCTGTTTTAAGAAGGCAAATTTCTGTATTACGTAACGTTTTTAGTAAGAGGGCTTTTTTGGTCCTTTATAGCCTTTTACACACTCCTAAGAGCTTCGGTTCACCATGAGTTTGCTGGGCAATCTGTATACACCTGCCCGATAAGATTTGCCTACATGGGCTCCAGTGTTCTCCCCAGAATTTTTTCCCAGCCGGGTGGCATGAAAAAGTGGCCGGGTGGCATGAAAAAACTAGCCGGGTGGGACGAGATGAGGGAATGCAGGGCCAGCACTTCTTTGCATAACTCTGCTTACAGCAGTAAAGGATGTGAGCTGATGACAGCCGGGTGCTCACCAAAACTAGCCGGGTGGAGCACCCGGCTAAAAGAGCCTGGGGAGAACACTGGGCTCTCACCACTCCTCAGGCTGATGTCACAGGTATTGTCAAAGATCACCGGCGCTAGGGGCTCAGAATACCAACACAGCCTATTTGCTGGATAGTTTGATGTTACCGAAGTTCATACGGTGTGAAGGCTTGTGGTGCTGGTGACGTGTGCAGTAAGTTTCCAGGTTTCTAGGTCAGCTGACTTTGTACACTGATGCAAATGCTCACATAAACAAAAACTCATTGTGGCCATCTTGTGGCCAAATAGTAAAACTACACCCTAAAGCATTTTTCATATACAAATACATTAATTATACATTAAAAGTTAACTCATTACCTCCCACACTCCCCAATTTTTTTTTTGTAATTAAAAAAAAAAATACAATTAAAAAAAATACATAAATAGTTACCTTAGGGACTGAACTTTTTAAATATTTATGTCAAGAGGGTATAACACTGTTATGTTATAAACTATGAGCTTGTAATTAGGGATGGACGCAAAACTGAAAAAAATGGCGTGCGTTCGTATGCGTTGCGTTCCGAACGCATGGCTGTCCGCGTTTGTAATGTGAACAGGGCCTAAGAAGAAATAAAAGTGACCCTGTTATAATTATACAGATTCCTATCTATCTTGCAATTGTTCCATGTCTGTATTCAGTGCTATTTTTCTTTGCTGTGAAATTGCCTTTTCTTCTAATGTGTATGGAGTAAAAATAAGGCTTGAATTGTCAATTGTGCTTGCTATATGGAAAGTGTCTGTGTTTCTTGTCTATAGCAACCAGTCATATGTTTCATCTGCAACTCAGCAGTGTACAAGTTACAGTTGGATCCAAGACAAACATTTTTAGGGGAGCCAACAGTTTTTGTTTCCAAACAAAAGCTTTACTGAAAACCATTATTCTTGCATACCCTGAGGCTAATGTAGAAAACCAACTTCCTGTTCCCATGAAAAGATTGAATACATAATTGCCACATCACAAAAATTAAAACAGACAGGAGGCAACTACAAATACTACCCATGGGCCCTTATTCAATTCACTTTTTTCTCCTAAGTTTTCTCTTTGGATATAATTTTTCATCGTCTGTTTAAAATAACTTTTCAGCACACTGCAATTGAAAAAGTATCAAAAAGTAAGTGAAAAGGTATTGTCAAAATTATTTTCTTGCTTGCTGGAAGCTTAAAATGCATTTTATGCATAAGGTGTGAAAATATCACCTAGGAGAAAATGCAGATGAAAAAGTAAATTGAATAATGGCCATGATCTGTACAAATAAATAAATCTTATGTAAAAGTAACAGCAAATCAGTTGAATAAGAACACAGACACATAAGATGATGCTAATAACTACAGTACAGTATATATACCTGAAAAGGTCTTTGTGCAATAATTTGATAATGCTGTAAGGCCAGTAAAAAAAATTGTTTTACATATCATGCAATCCCATGTCCCCAAGCAACCCAAATAACCTTCACATCCATTCAGATGCAATCAGTGTATTTATAGAGCTAAGATGTAGGGATATTCGAATACTTGGCAATAGACATATTATTTGTTCTTTTCCAAAAAGGTATAGTAAATATTCTGACTTACTATTAACTCAGTTAAAGTGGGTTTCCATAAATTGAAAAATGATCCTAAACCTTTTGCATTTCCTGCAAACAATGCCTATACATTCATGTTTTTCCGTCACCCGCTCCCTTTTGTAGACAGGCACTTTATTCATAGGCAGTACCACAACAACTTGCAATGCTCATGGAAGGCAGAATGGCTCAGGCTGCCACTCCATCTCACTTATTAGAAAGGCCTGATGAAGTGTCCAAACTGCCAGACTAATACAAGTTGGGGTCAGACTAGAAGAGGAGAGCTGTGCAGCTTTCACATGACCACTGGACACAGATTACAATCTATGAGGTGTTTTCAACACATGGAGGATGCAGAACACACCACTGGATAGTGTATACTAGAAAACGCTGCCCTCACTTTTCTAAGCCTGGATTTATTTCATACATATTTTGATGTTCAGTTTCAAATTACTTACAAGGAATACATTTCATGGTTTGTTGTCTTGGTTTCCAGTGTAACTAGAAAATCCTAATTAAATAGCATCTGTCCTCAGAAACCCATTAAGGCTATCATCATGAATGCCTTTTGAAAATGATAATTTTCTGAATCTAGCTCTGATCATCTAACTATAATGCTTTCTGGGCCAGTCACTGGCTGTGGGGTAGCTAAGGAGCTATGGGCCCCGGTGCAAGGTTTACATTGGGACCCCCTAAGCACTGTATACATAACAATTGATACGGCACACCAAAACCTGTCAAGGGCAACCACAGTGTAAGAAGTGCAAGGAGGGAATGGGGAACAGTTTGTTAATGATTACTACTAATAAACTAACCTATAGAAGTAATTATTACCAGCATAGGACCAATAGAGAGCTAATTCTGTGGTTGAGGGTGGGCCCCATAGGGCCCATCTGGCCCAAGGGCCCCGATGCGGTCGCTACCTCTGCACCCCCTTTTGCTACGCCACTGGTCACTGGTAACCCATAACCAAAAATACAAAAAAAAAAGCAACAATTATATACTTGATCCAGCTCAGGAGCAAAGCCTAAAGTGCAAAGAATGCTATAATTGCTGGTACGGTCCCTGTGACGCACACGGTTCCCGAGAAAACCGCGCGTGCGCCATTCAAGTCACAAACGCACTTGCAAGTTTCATTGCAAGCAACCAGAATGACATTTTTTTGGGTTAAATACACTTTTTTTTCTCTCCCCCCATGGAACTGGTGTGGAACGACCTGTTGAAGGGCAAACACGGTTGTACAGTCACGTACCCGGATGACATCCCTGTGTTCCGCCCGACATGGGGGCAACACTGCGATCACTTGTCCCTGGTACTAGGACAGCTGTCAGCTGACAATCTGACTGTTGAACCAGACGCAGATCAGATTGTCATGACAGAGGTACAGGCCTCTCTGGGAACAGCGGGGTACTACTGGAAATTTGCCAAGCCCTGTAGCCTCCTGGCTAAACCACTGACCAACACGAAAAGGGCAAACCCCAAGGTCATGTGGAACCCGGGCTTTCCCGCTGTAATGAGCCCAAGTAGCAAGTTGGTATTGCTTCAGTCGTGTTCTCCTGTGAGAACAGTCATTTAGCAATGTTCCCCGGGAAGGAGGTGTGACGCACATGGTTCCCAAGAAAGCCGCGCGTGCGCCATTCAAGTCACAAACGTACTTGCAAGTTTCATTGCAAGCAACCAGAATGACATTTTTTGGGTTAAATACACTTTTTTTTCTCTTCCCCCTGGCTCTCTAGTAGCTTCTAATTACAGCTCTTCACACCTATGTGTGAAAGCGGTTCCCAAGCATCCCTGGAATGGTTATAGCTCATTCATCAGAGATGAGGTGGACAGAAGCTAAAAAAAAGCCCCCTTCTCCTGACTGGTAGGAACCGATCACAGCAGGGGGTTCTCTCAGGATTACCTCAACTGAAGGATCAAAGAGAATCCATATCCCAGCTGACCCCCATGTGGCCCTGAGATACCCAATATTCATATGTTCTCCATATTTCCGTCATAATTCATGGCATAGCAAATCTCTATGCCCATCAAATCTGCACAGGTTGTGGAATTCCGCAGGACGCTGGTTTTGAGAGGTTTACGGACCAATCGGACTCCCAGATCTAGCATAAGACTGTTTTAAAATAACCCTCTAATACCCCAGGGGTCTGATCCCCCAAGTTTGGTATCAACGTTCTTGATAAATTCTGACAAACCTAAAATGTTACTAGATTTAACATAACCTGTATGGTTTGCAGATTAGCACACCTATCATGATTCAGGTATATTCCTGTGTCCATGAGAGGGGCGGGCATATCTCCTGTTCCAAAGAGACGTGTTATCCATGCCCCCTAACCCCTCCTTGCTGGAGTGGGGGCTATAACTACAGAGAGCCCTGAAGCTCTGGGTCCTTCACCTTTCATCTGACATCGAATTAACATCAAATCGACCAGCCAAAACCGCCATCTTGGACTTTACGCCAAAGACTTGCGATTGCCGCATGGACTACCAATAACGGTATTTGTACTGTACATCCAGACATTCTGTTTCTTTTCATCTCTCTATCAAATAAATCTGTTCTAAAGTAAGCTGTATGTGTATGTAGTTTTAGAATAAAACTAACGATTTTTATCGTTCAGTCTTGTGCCTGTTCTGGTCATCTAATTGCTGCTATAACGAATCTGCCCTCTGAAGAGTCAGTCATACTACCGCATTGCTTTATTATTTGCTTATAAATTGTTGATTTGCTAGCTAGGTTGTAAATAACCGTTTCCTTTTAGGATCAGCTAGTACCCGATTTCCTGTGTGAAATCGTTAACTTTAGTTTCTCGATTGTAAATACAATTCGAGATTGCATCATATATGGATCCAGTAACCTTTCTTTAAACGTCACATTGCTCACAGTCTTTAAGCCTTCGGAAGTGACTATTCCCCGAACGGTGACTGGAGCATGTCGAACGTGATTGGGCTGGCTACCGTATTATGCTAGCGGGAGTCTCTTTCCTCCCTACTGAACTGGAAGAGTGGTGGCAGTGTATTTACCCGATTTACAGCGCGAAATCGATATTTTTTAGTTTACCGATTGTACATGTATGGGCACCTCCAACCAATCTTAACCTGCCTGGCGTTCTATTAAGATCGCCAGGGAGGCTGCGGGAGGGGGTTTTTTTTATAAAAAAAAAACTATTTCATGCAGCCAACTGAAAGTTGGCTGCATGAAAGCCCACTAGAGGGCGCTCCGGAGGCGTTCTTCCGATCGCCTCCGGCGCCCAGAATAAACAAGGAAGGCCGCAATGAGCGGCCTTCCTTGTTTTGCTTCCCTCGTCGCCATAGCGACGAGCGGAGTGACGTCATGGATGTCAGCCGACGTCCTGACGTCAGCCGCCTCCGATCCAGCCCTTAGCGCTGGCCGGAACTTTTTGTTCCGGCTACGCTGGGCTCAGGCGGCTGGGGGGACCCTCTTTCGCCGCTGCTCGCGGCGGATCGCCGCAGAGCGGCGGCGATCAGGCAGCACACGCGGCTGGCAATGTGCCGGCTGCGTGTGCTGCTTTTTACTTGAGCCAAATCGGCCCAGCAGGGCCTGAGCGGCAGGCTCCGGCGGTACTGGACGAGCTGAGCTCGTCCAGACCACCCAGCAGGTTAACCGTTTACTACGCAGACAGTGAATTTGCCTCCAGCAGTCTCTGGTGCATGAGACCTGCATGGCAACAGTGGTCTAGTAATACGGGGTTGGTGAATGTTTGTCCCATTACATATTGTCGGCAGCTGCGCGATCAATCTTCATTGTCAGTCTGTTCACCGTACTTCCTGCGTATACTAACGGGAGCAGATTAGACGGGATTGGCACGCTCTGTCGCATTAACCTTTCTCCCTCTGACGATCCAACAACCGGCCTTCGTTGTCCGTCTGCACCCATACTTCCTGCGTACGCTAACGGGAGCAGATCTCGATGGGATCGCGGGGCTGGATTGTCACAGTCCCATCAGATAGATGACCCTTAGTTCCTAAGTTCCTGTTCTTAGTGACACCATTAGAGTAGAGAGATTCTAACTCCTGCACTTAAATTTAAAAAAATAACTTTTTCCTTTATAATTTTCTTTCCTAATAAAGACACAAGTAAAAGTTTTTTAAACTGCTTGTGACCTTCACAGGTTAGGTATTTTCCTTTGGCTTTGTCAGAGTCATAGAAATGTCCTCACTTGCCAATGACACTGCCAATGACACTGTAGGAAGTGACCGGAAAACTCAAGACTGGGAACACAATAATAGTAAAACCAACATACATGTTCTAAACCTTTCCCACTTTGGCTACCATTCATAAAAGTATGTTCGGTAAAAAAAAATCTGGGCAGGAAAATACTGCATTCGGCATTTTAGACTTCTGTGTGCTAATTCATAAAAATGTTTACAGTTGCAATAGAAGTTCGGTGATTTCCCGAACTTAGCTGGCGGTAACATGAGAAGCTGCCTGAGTTGATACATTTTCTCCTGCAGAGACAGAATTACAATAAAAGAGGCATCCCCAACTTCCCTTTAGATGTGCATTTTTTTGTTATACTGCTTCTGTTTGCCCTGAATCTGCACTGAATCTGTCTTAGTCTTTCTAAACAATCTATTTAATTGCCACAGCTTAGAAGAACTTCAAGAAATGTTAAAGAGGTTAAAAAAAACACAGCCTGGGGTATTCTGGGAAGCCTTGTTTGTTCCGCCCTTGCCGCTGCTGCCTGGGAGATCTGTCTCCATTAACTTTGCTCTTATCCGCACCCTTATCACCTCTCCAAAGCAGGTGGAATTCTCCGTCCCAATACCGCCTGCTCTAATCTTTATGAATTGACATTTACTGACATGTGCTGGAGGTGTTCACCGCACAAGGTGGTAATTTACCTCACTGCTCGAGAATGTCAGCTTTTCATGCGGTAACAGCTTTTATGAATTGACATTTTGCTAAGTGTTCAGTAACATCAGCTGTTTTCAGCATTACCACATGCGGGAATGCTTTATGAATCGAGGCCTTTGTCTAAAAAACATTTACTGGAGTTTACCTGAGAGGGAAGATCTGTTAGACATAATAGACGTGCAGTGCACATTATATTTCAGCATGCACTGTTGCTTTAAACAAACAAAACAGCCCAGAATGATTTGTTGAAAGAAAGTGTTAGTTCGCAGTGCCGCATATGCAAATTCAAATGAGGGGGAAATGTTGAAAGTCACCTAAAAGGAGGCTGAAGTTTATACAAACAGTAGGAATTGTAATCAAGGCCTGTAACATCTTTACACTAGGAGTCCCTAATTGCATCTAAAGAGGTACCTGAACTAATCAGAGTGCTTATGTCGTTGTTATTACCATGTAAATTGGGTCTTACTGTGTAAAATGTTTCCAGGTTCAGTGTAATTTGACCTCAGTATGAAATCAACCATTTTAAGACTCGGGAGGGGCCAGGAAGAAAGAAACAGAAAACAAGTGGCTGATTAGATGCTCATCTCGGTGTGCCTAGAAAACTCCTGACTGAAGAAATATTTCAGACATGCGTTTGCTTTCCAAGGTACCGTAGTTGTTTAGTTTTGCTTTTCTATTTGGCAGTGGAAGGTGTGATAAAACACGATATTTCAGATATAGTGCACATTGATTAAATCGGCTTTTCTTATATATGCTATGCTGATCATATTAGCAATTAAATTATCCACCAGCCGCATGACTAGGCAATGATTTCAAGCATTACAAGTGTCAAGCTTTTATGTACCATAATGTTGTTAAAATTACATTTACAGTTGGGTTTGCGGCCAGCAATGGTTTAACATACTATATTACATATGGGCATGCTGAATTACATACCAATGAAATGCAATAGCTGCTGCATTTGGTCCACTTTATTGCTGCATTCATTTGCATACATTTATCACAACATTTGCACCAACTCAGAATTACTTGTATCTCAATGACCACCCTGTCTGGTGGCATTGTGATGTGTCAATTTATGTCACATCTTTCAGTCAGGGCCAGTTCTAGCTACAATGGGGCCCTGGAGCAAAAGTACCTTTGGGGCCCCCTGGCTCCCCCTTCTAACCAAATCACCCCCAGTGCCCCTGAGCCAGCTGCCAGGCCTGATCCAGTCCCCCATCATACAATATCATTAGGTGTCCATCATATGTCTCCTAAAAAGCATTTTTTGGGTTTCCATTATTCACCTCCTCCTTTTCCTATATAGAATAAACATATTGCATCCCCACTGTCATGAGTCACCATAGCTGGAGGGGAGGAAGGGGCATCTGGGGGGAGGGGGAGCACAGGCTCTGGGGCAATTTCCCCAGTTGCCTCCATGGAAGCACCAGCCCTGCTTTCAGTGATGGCTGGTATATAGGGGGATCACAACACACTAGATCGGCTGCAAGACGGCAGATGTCAGCAACCAATGGACATGCAGGATGATCCCATGCTTTCTTATGAGTTTGCTCACAATCTTTTCTTACCATGTCCAGGTTTGTCAAATGCATTATTGCAGCAACAGGCAAAGTAAGGGCTGGTTCAGACGGATGCTTGCAGAGCGTTTACAGCCAGCGTTCGGGGCTTGGTGTTAAACGCTCCCATTCAAGTGAATGGGAGCGTTTGTACCAAGCTTTCAAGCGCGTTTACACAAACGTGGCGTTCAGGTCCCGATTTTTCTCTGGCGTTCGAGGAGCCCCTGAAAGCTACAAGTAGCTTCCAGGGGTGGTTAACCGCGACGTCTAATGTCCCCCTAGGGGAAGAAAAAACGTGACCGCATCCAAACGCAACACGAACGCTGCTGAAAGCCCACTGCCGCAACGCCAACGAACGCAACGCCTCCAAACATCCATCTGAACCAACCCTAATCTGCTACATTTCTACTCGCAGCGGATGGGTGACCAATCATCTGATAGAATGGCATGCATCTGCAGTACAGGGGACTGTAAAATGGACCTCTAGAGGGTACAGAGTATCCGTACTATTCAGATATGCTACTGCTGTGTCAGCTGCAGTGTGTATAGAGCAGGCATGGGCAAACTTGGCCCTCCAGCTGTTGAGGAACTACAAGTCCCACAATGCATTGCAGGAGTCTGACAGCCACAGTCATGACTCATAAAGGCAAATGCATTGTGGGATTTGTAGTTCCTGGAGGGCCAAGTTTGCCCATGCCTGGTATAGAGCCTCATTCATTTTATAAATATTCCAGGTTTATGCTAAAGGCAAAAGCAATTTACAGCATATTGTATCTCATATTTTAAACTGTGCTATTATTTCATGATATACTAAGAATAATGCATATGAGTTTTGTGCCACCTTTCAGGATGCGCGGCGTACTTGCCATGTTGCTCACATTGCTGCCATTTCTATATGCTGTTTTTGCGTTGCCACCCATTCGTTTATTTGCTGTAACTTCCACCATACCATTCGCATTGTCTGCGCCATTCACCGCCGCCCCCACTTGTTGCAAATTTGTTCAGAGACCAGAAGAAGCATGGGGCTCTCTGCTGGATTGTAAAACATCTATTCGAATCCTACCCAGCCACAGGGAGGATTCTCATTGGTCCACCATGAACCAATGAGAATTTTCCAGTTGCAGCAGGATTCCCATTGGTCTTTTGCAAGCCAGTGGGCTGCCCCATGCTTCTCGTGGTTTCGACCCCCTGTAGTGGACCAAACAGCGTTAGCGGAACCAAATCGATGGGACAGGTGAGTGTTTTCCATGTAGCAACCAGCCTAGCGAGAACGGACGATTCCAATGGGCTAACATTACATCCGATTTGCCACACATTCATGATACTGTTCTGTAAAAATGCAGCAGACCACGACTTTGCATTTGCGATTCAGTCCGTGTGCATTGCGTTTGCATTGCTATTGATAGTGTGAACACATCCTATTAATTACAGAGGGATGCAATCACCATCCAATTTTGCTTTTTCCTGCGTTCCAGAAAATGCTGCAATGTTTTTGTGTTTAAATCTCCGACTTCTGAAATTGGTCATAGGAAGTGGAAGGGTGTGTGGTCCCTGCATTTCCCTTCCTCAGTTTATGTGAGAATAACACTGTTTCCCTTAATTTTTTGGTATAATTTTTTGTGTGTATTCTTAAAGTGAACCTTAACTGACGAGGAAAAAAAAAGTTTCACTCGCCTGAGGCTTCCCCAAGACCCCTGCAGCCGTCCTGTGCCCTCGCAGCTCGTCAAGCAAGTCCCCTCCGGTCCCCTCCACGGCTTAGTTTAATTTTCTGCCTCGGCCCCCGACAGCGCGTCCACTTTATTGTCCTTCCTCGCCGCCAAGCACGTCATGCGCATTAGCAGTACGCTTGCGCATGACATGATTGACGGCGGGGAAGGCAAAGAAGAGGACTTGTTGCCAGGGCCGACTGTTAGTCAGCTGAAAACGAAACTAAGCCGCGACGGGAACTGGAGGACACTACTACTGATTATCTAATGTGATTGTCTGAGCTCAGTTGACCCAAATAACTTGGTATCCTGTATAGACATTCTTAGGTGTATGATTTTTTTGTAGTGTGCATGTGTGGGGTGTGGGGGGGTGTAGGTTTGCGCTCCACTAATTAACTATATGCATACTAATAATGCACAATCTTAATGGTGCAGATAATTAGCTTGTGCATATTTAATTACCAAGATTCAAAAATTAAACGGTCATTCAGCAGGCAGATCAGAATGTCTGTATGAGAAACGTAGCTATTCATGTCATACTGATAGTTGAACACCAACCGGTGAGGAGCATGCAGGGAGACTGGTATTGTATGGAGAAGGAGCAAAGAAATGGCTGATCTACGTCAGCGCTGCGTAATATGTTGGCGCTTTATAAATACAATAAATAAATACTGTACTGAAAAATTCAACTGTGCATTTGATATTTATAGATGTGTAATGGTTCCAAGTTGCTCTGAACCATTCAGTAGTAAATTAAATGTTTTTTTTCCCCCTGATTTTGTTTATATAGATTTGCGTATATGATTTATGGTACTGAATCAGAAAATAAATGTGCCTCTGAAAATCTGGGTTTAAGTCCTTCTAAAGTAAAAAAAAAAAAAAGTGTAGTCTTAGTTCTAACTATTTCTGCACCGCCTTACACCTACAAACTCTGCCCCTGCTATCCATACATTGAGTATGTAACACCTCCTTTTTGCTATCAAGTATTTGTATCTCCTCGTTGCTAGAACTGCCGCTGCACTTTGTGTTTCCAGCTGTTCTATTTCCCAGGCCCCCTCACTAACACTAGGTGGTGTGCATGTGTGCCTAGCATCAATGAATTGAAGCTGGAAGAGCCTCACTAACCCTACTATTTGTTTTGTTTTTTTCTATTCTTTCTTTAAACTCGAGGGTTCTTTAAAACATGCCTTAACACAAATATGACTTTTACTAAATCAACTCCTAAAGGTGCGTACACACATGCGACTATAGTAGTTTGTAACGATCGTTCCCCGATCTTTACTAACGACGATCGTTACAAAAAACGAACCACCGACTATTAAGGCAAACGACGAACAAGCCAAATCGCTACAAAAGAAAGTCTGTCTCGGCGGATTTTAACCAACGACGATCGTTTGCAAAAGTAGTACATCGTTGGAAACGGTCGTTCGTACTAGGCTTGACATGCGCATTTCACTATTTCTCCCTGAAACTTCTCATTTTTATGCGCAGGCGCAATAGTTGCTTTACGTGATGTAACGTTCGTTCTAATGATCAGACTAACTTTACTCAGGTCGGTCTTTCATCAATTAAAAGCTCGTTCGTCGTTCTCAACGAACGATCGTTGTCGCATGTGTGTACGTAGCATTAGTGACATTAATACAACCAACAAATAACCAACCCAATGAAGATAAAGGAACTAAATCAAAGGCTGAGCAACAATAGCAACTGTTGAATTACTACAAATAAATATCAGTGAATGTGCATGTCAGTGTGCTCCAACAACCCAAGATGGGAGATCAGGAATTCACTATGTAAATCTTGGACATGGCTGTGCTCCTGGTGATTGCTGCTCCTGGTGATTGCCCGCTATATACCTGCCGATGCTATTGCTGAGGCATATAAAAACATGCAGGATTGATTTTTAAACATTTTCCCTGACATTTTTATTAACCACTTTGTCCTCCTTGACGTATAAAAACGTCAAGAGGACAGGCGCGCTCCCACGCGCTCCCGCGGCCGATCGCACGCGTGCACGCGCACTCCCGGCCGCGGATTCAGTAGCCCAGGAATCAATGTATCGGGCTATGGTGCCCGATCACTGATTCCTCTCCCCCGCTGAAAAAGCGACAGCTTCTCTCAGAAGCTACGCTTTTTCTGAAGCTATGTCCCTCTAAGCGTACATTGTACGCTTAGAGTGACGTCATGTAAACAAAATCAAGATTGCCATGTTGTGGCCAAAAAGTAAAACTACAAGTAAAAGTAAAAAAACATTACAATACACAAATATTTCCCCAAATAAAACACTATTTATATCCCACCCTCCCAAAAATGCCCACATAAAATGTTTAATTAAAAAAAAACAAAAATATTACTATAAAAAAACAACACATAAATATTTACCTAAGGGTCTAAACTTTTTAAATATCTATGTAAAGATGAAATATTTCTCTCTATTTTTTTTTATAAGCTTGTAAATAGTGATGGATGCAAAACGGAAAAAATGCTCTTTTATTTCCAAATAAAATATTGTCGCGATACATTGTGATAGGGACATAATTTAAACGGTGAAATAACCGTGACAAATGGGCAAATACAATACGTGGGTTTTAATTATGGAGGCATGTATTATGAGGCATGTATTATTTTAAAACTATAATGGCCGAAAACTGACAAATAATGAATTTTTTCATTTTTTTTCTTATTCTTACTGTCAAAATGCATTTACAGTAAGGTAGCTCTTAGCAAAATGTACCCCCCAAAGAAAGCCTAATTGGTGGCGGAAAAAACAAGATATAGATCAGTTCCTTGTGATAAGTAGTGATAAAGTTATAGGCTAATGAATGGGAGGTGAACATTGCTTGGATGCATAAAGTGAAAACGACTAAGAGCTTAAGTGGTTAAATATCCCTGCAAGCTGTAAAGAGTGTTATAGTACAATTTTTTAGAACCCACCTGGTGTCCCTCTCTCAAGTCTTGCTAACCCCTCATCTCCTATGCAAGCTAATAATCGCTATGAAGGTTGAACCAGTGAGCGTGGAACTCCTCTGACTTTGTGTACTTTTGCATCAGCATATACACATCTGAAGTGAAATATTTGTGTACTGACTCAGGACAACGTGGGTATATAACACAAAAATTTGCACTGCTGCTCTATCCAAGGGACTAAAATCACTCGAACACTATTACACCATAACAATCATCTCTGTGGTCTAATATGACACATGAGACACATTTGACACATTACAGCAAACATTTGTTTTTTTAACCACTTAAGGACCACAGTCTTTTCGCCCCTTAAAGCGGATCCGAGATGAAAAACGAAATATAACAAGCGACTTGTCTATATATCTTATCTAAAGTTTAGATAGTTTACACAGCAAATCTATCTTCAAACAACTTCAACAGTATATTAATAATTTTTCCTGTGATACAATGGGAGCAGACATGTTTTCTGCTTGTCACTATTACACAATTACACACACAGGCAGCTTATCTGTATCTAGGCATGCTAATCTGCATATTCTGTGAAAACTCCACTCTTATCTCCTCCATTACACAGGCAACTGATCTGTATCTGCACTGCAGCTCTCAGATTGTGAAAACTCTGCCTCTGAAATCTATAGCTAATAACACCTTTTTCACCTGCCCAGACTGAAATCCCACAATCCCTTGCAAGCGCCAAGGCACTCTGGAGAAGCTGTGGGTGTGGCTTGTTTAGTTTATAGGAAATTAGGGTATTAAAACAAAACAAAACAAGTATTTGGCTTGAGGCATGCCCTATAACCTATATAACCTATATGTAAGGAACACAATTATGCAAGGAGTAAAAGTTCATCTCGGATCCACTTTAAGGACCAGAGCCTTTTTTTCCATTCAGACCACTGCAGCTTTCACGGTTTATTGCTCGGTCATACAACCTACCACCTAAATGAATTTTACCTCCTTTTCTTGTCACTAATACAGCTTTCTTTTGGTGCTATTTGATTGCTGCTGCGAGTTTTACTTTTTATTATATTCATCAAAAAAGACATGAATTTTGGCAAAAAAATGACTTTTTTAACTTTCTGTGCTGACATTTTTCAAATAAAGTAAAATTTCCTATACAAGTTATTCTGCTGCATGTCTTTGATAAAAAAAAAAAACATTCAGTGTATATTTATTGGATTGGGTAAAAGTTATAGCGTTTACAAACTATGGTGCCAAAAGTGAATTTTCCCATTTTGAAGCATCTCTGCCTTTTCTGAGCACCTGTCATGTTTCATGAGGTGCTAAAATTCCAGGATAGTATAAATACCCCCCAAATGACCCCATTTTGGAAAGAAGACATCCCAAAGTATTCACTGAGAGGCATGGTGAGTTCATAGAAGATTTTATTTTTTTGTCACAAGTTAGCAGAAAATGACACTTTGTGAAAAAAAAAATCCATTTCTGCTAACTTGTGACCAAAAAAAAAAATGAAATCTGCCACGGACTCACCATAGCCCTCTCTGAATACCTTGAAGTGTCTACTTTCCAAAATGGGGTCATTTGTGGGGTGTATTTACTGTCCTGGCATTTTGGGGGGTGCAAAATTGTAAGCACCCCTGTAAAGCCTAAAGGTGCTCATTGGACGTTGGGCCCCTTAGCGCACCTAGGCTGCAAAAAGGGGTCACACATGTGGTATTGCCGTACTCAGGAGAAGTAGTATAATGTGTTTTGGGGTGTATTTTTACACATACCCATGCTGGGTGGGAGAAATATCTCTGTAAATGACAATCTTTTGATTTTTTTTTTTACACACAATTGTCCATTTACAGAGAGATTTCTCTCACCCAGCATGGGTATGTGTACAAATACACCCCAAAACACATTATACTACTTCTCCTGAGTACGGCGATACCAGATGTGTGGCACTTTTTTGCACTCTAACTGCGCTAAGGGGCCCAAAGTCCAATGAGTACCTTTAGGATTTCAAGGGTCATTTTGAGACATTTGTTTTGACACTTTGTGAAAAAAAACAATAAAAATCAATTTCCGCTAACTTGTGACAAAAAATAAAATCTTCTATGAACTCACCGTACTGCTAACGGAATACCTTGGGGTGTCTTCTTGCTAAAATGGGGTCATTTGTGGGGTTCCTATACTGTCCTGGCATTTTAGGGGCCCTAAACCGTGAGGAGTAGTCTTGAAAACAAATGTCTCAAAATTACCCTTGAAATCCTAAAGGTACTCATTGGACTTTGGGCCCCTTAGCGCAGTTAGGGTGCAAAAAAGTGCCACACATGTGGTATTGCTGCACTCGGGAGAAGTAATGTGTTTTGGGGTGTATTTTTACACATACCCATGCTGGGTGGGAGAAATATCTCTGTAAATGACAATCTTTTGATTTTTTTTTTACACACAATTGTCCATTTACAGAGATATTTCTCCCACCCAGCATGGGTATGTGTAAAAATACACCCCAAAACACATTAAACTACTTCTCCTGAGTACGGCGATACCACATGTGTGGCACTTTTTTGCACCCTAACTGCGCTAAGGGGCCCAAAGTCCAATGAGCACCTTCAGGCTTTACAGGGGTACTTACAATTTAGCACCCCCCACCCACTTGCCAGGACAGTTAACAAACCCCACAAATGACCCAATTTTGGAAAGAATACACGCTAAGGTATTCCATGAGGGCCATGGTGAGTTCATAGAAAATTTTATTTTTTGTCACAAGTTAGCGGAAAATGACATTTTGTGAAAAAAACAAAAAACCACAATTTCTGCTAACTTGTGACAAAAAATAAAATATTCTATAAATTCACCATGCACCTAACGGAATACTTTGGGGTGTCCTCTTTCCAAAATGGCATCATTCGTGGGGTCTGTCCTGGCATTTTAGGGTCTCTGCAATCATTACATGTATGGCCAGTATTAGGAGTTTCTGCTATACTCCTTATATTGGGCATAAGGGTAATGCACTCTGGGCTGAAAGGAAAAATGAACGTCAAGCAATCAATCAATCAATGTGGATGAAAAAATATCTGCCAAAAAAATTTGAAAAAAATAAAGAGGGGAAGGCGTCTGCCAGGACATAGGAGCTGCCGCCCCAAAAATCCAAACCCACCAGCTCGTATGCCCTGGCAAACCTGATTTATCAATTCACACCGATCGATGTGGATGAACAAATCATTGCCAGAGTTCTTTTTTGATACAAAGTGCTTGCCAAAGCATATGAAACCCCAACACCACTTCTCGGCCCATATGCCTCGGCAAACGTATCTTTTTGACTGCGGAGGAGAAATCTCGTCCTGCAGCGCTACATGCACCGACTTGTGTGTAAGCTGACAGACGCGCAATGTTCTGTCAGGATGCACCATCAGTGCTGCAGCTGGTTAGTCGTTCGCTCGGTCCACCTGGAAGGTTATTGGATGGAAAAAGAAAAAAAATACAAAAAAAACCAAAAAAACAAGCAAGCAGCAAAGCAATTGCTTCATTAACATTAATAAACTTTGAACTTTTTTAATAAAAACCTTAACATTGCAAACCAAACATTAACTTCTTTGCTTACCTGTTTTTTTGTTTTTTTTTAACTTACCTCCCGAGGACAAACCTCTCCTCCCCCATGGAACAATGTGCGAAGTGCAAATCGCACAGAGTTGTGGCGAAGTACATTACGCAATTTGTCCCAAGTGAAAGGAGAGGTTTCTGGCAGCCCTGTGTATTAGGGTCTCTGGAAACCCGATGTTTGGTTTCACACTGTATATTGACATATCCGGTGGGTCGAGCCCGCCGCACCATATCGTCCAAAACAGACCTTCAGGCAATACCACAAGAGTAGCATTCGGCCTAGTAATGAACTGTGTCGCCATAGACTAACATGACTTCCGGGCTGAATGATATTGCCACAGAAGCCACGCAGTAACGTAGACATGCACTAGCGTTAAGTCAAGCACTTCCGGCGTAGGGGGGGACCGCAAAGTGTGACTTTTGCTAGGCATTTTGCCCTAACGCATCGCAGCAGTGTGAAATAGCACTGAGAGACCCTTGTGTGCCTACCGCTGTGTGTGGAGTTCCCTACTCTCTAATAGTGTACCTGCTCGTGGTACCTCTCAAAACACTCCCCTAGGCATAGGCCAGGCTGGTCAGGACAGGTGGGACAATAAACAGTGGTGTCACGCCTTATTCCAGCCCTGCTGCAGACACGACAACGTTTTCTTCGGATTCGGTGATCTGGGGTACTCGGAATTGGATAGGCGTAATGCCTTCCATGCAGCCGGCTAGCTGCATCTTGGGGTTGGGCCACGGCACCTCCTGGATACAGGAGTTCCATCACGATCTGTTTATTAAATTGAATAAACGATCCAGTTCTCTCAGCCTTACTGTAGAGAACAAAGCTGTTGTAAATTGCCAATTCAATGAGGTAAAAAGACACTTTTTTATACCAGCGTCTTGTTTTTCGGGCAACTAAATAGGGCGCTAACCTCTGGTCATTGAAGTCCACCCCTCCCATGTTAGTATTATACTCATGGACGACAAGGGGTTTTTCAATGACCTCAGTTCGCCGTTAAATTTCAACTGTCGTGTCTGTGTGAATGGTGGACAGGAAGTAAACCTCCCTCTTGTCCTTCCATTTCACCGCGAGCAGGTCATCAGCACACAAGGCGGCCCTCTGCCCCCGTTCAAGTCTGGTGGTAATGAGCCGTTGGGGGAAGCCCCGGCGACTAGCCCGCATGGTGCCACAGCATCGGATTTTTTCTATTTTTAAGTGCTGAAAGAGGGCCACACTTGTGTAATAATTGTCCACAAAAAGATGGTACCCCTTCTGGAACAAGGGGGACACCAAGTCCCACACAACCTTTCCACTGCTCCCCAGGTAGTCAGGGCATCCGACCGGCTCCAATTTTGAGTCTTTTCCCTCATAGACCCTAAAATAAGATGTATAGCCTGTGGCCCTTTCACAGAGCTTATACAGTTTCACCCCATAACGGGCGCGCTTGCTTGGGATGTACTGTTTGACGCGAAGGCGCCCGGTAAAGCGTATGAGGGACTCGTCTACGCAGATGTCCTGGTCAGGGGTATAAGCATCTGCAAATCTGGATGACAGGTGGTCTATGAGGGGTCGAATTTTGTGGAGCCGGTCAAAAGCAGGGTGGTCACTTCGATGACAGGTTTCGTTGTTATTGAAGTGCAGGAAGCGCAGGATGTTCTCAAATCGTGTCCTGGACATGGCAGCAGAGTACAGGGGAACATGATATGCTGGGTCCGTAGACCAATAAGACCGCAACACATTCTGCTTTACTAGTCCCGTGTGAAGGAGAAGGCCCAAAAATTTTTTAATTTCGGAAACTTGGACTGGTTTCCACCGAAAAGGCTGGGCAAGGAACTTTTCCGGATTGGCGGTTATATATTGTGTGGCCTTACGGTTGGTCTCTGCCACAATTAAGTCTAAGAGATCCTGGGTGAAGAACAGATAGAAAAAGTCTAGGGCCGATCCTAGATTATCTGTCTCCACCTGGATTTCAGACTGGGCGGTGAAAGGGGGAATTACGGGTGTGGCGGAATCAGGGGATTGCCAATTTGGGTTTGCCAGCACCTCTGGTAAACTAGGGGTAGTACAGGCCCGTCTTCTTGGTGGCTGCGACTGGGATCTTACTGCACGTGCCACCGAACCAGTTTCACCTTCCATGCTGGTGCTCTCCACTTCACCAGAGTCTACGGAAGTACTGGTGCTAGGTCCAGAGATGTTGTGCTGCTGGTGCCTGCTCCACCATGAAATCTCAGACCAGCACGAACACCACTCTGCTGCCCTTGAGACCGATCCTGCGCCACCTGCGGTCCAACAACATGGAGTGTGGTACGCCTGGCTTTAGCCGGGACTTCAACCTCGTCATCACTATCGGTCAATGAGACACTGCTCAATTCAGGTTCAAACTCTGACCCGGAAGATTCGTCGAATGAGGCGTCCCAATCGTCCTCATCCGACTGGGCCATGTACCTGAGAACCTCATCATCAGAATACCCCTTTCTTGCCATGGTGGGCTGCTAAATTTAGGGGGTATTCCTCTGAGACTACCCAGAAAAAAAGAGCACTTACCTAGCAAAAGGGAGTATTTGAGAGGTAGAAAGCTGTGGTCACTGAGTTTTGATAAAAAAATCAAAACTGATGTTTACAGTGCCACAGCTATTGTACAGTGTTTTTTGCAGTGATCAGAAAAAAAAAATTCTGTCACTGCGGTGGGGCGGGCTGAACGCAAGTGCAGGCGAACGATCAGGCCTGATCGGGCAAACACTGCGTTTTTTTGTGGATCCTAGTGACCCTAATAGATCTGACTGCGATCAGTAATGATCACTTACAGATACTATATAGTACCAATGTTGATTAGCGACAGTGATGACGCTAATTAGTGACTGTGGTGCAGTGGGCTGAGCACTAACTGACACTTACAAAGGGGCCTAGCTAACTGGCCTAACTGCTAACACTAGTGATACCAAAAAAAGTTTTCACTGATCACTGTTTTTAGATCACTAGGATAGTGACGGGGGTGGTGGCGAGTGGGGAATCAGAGGCAATCAGAAACAATCACAGGACAATCAAAGGCAATCACAGGGCAATCGCAGGCCAATCACAGGGCACTCAATTCACGGGACAATCAAAGCCAATCACGGGACAATCAAAGCCAATCACAGGACAATCAAAGCCGATCACGGGACAATCAAAGCCGATCACGGGACAATCAAAGCCAATCACGGGACAATCAAAGCCAATCACAGGCCAATCAAAGCCAATCACAGGCCAATCACAGGGCAATCACAGGGAAATCAAACCAAGCACGGCACAATCAAAGCCGATCAAGGCACAATCAAAGCCGATCACGGGACAATCAAAGCCGATCACGGGACAATCAAAGCCGATCACGGGACAATCAAAGCCGATCACGGGACAATCAAAGCCAATCACAGGGCAATCACAGGGAAATCAAACCAATCACGGCACAATCAAAGCCGATTACGGGACAATCAAAGCTGATCATGGGACAATCAAAGCTGATCACGGGACAATCAAAGCCAATCACAGGCCAATCAAAGTCAATCACAGGACAATCACAGCCAATAACGGGACAATCAAATACAATTACAGCACAATCAAATTGAATGCCAGCACAATGAAATTGAAAGTCAGCACAATCAAATCCAATTACAGCACAATCACATACAATGCACTGGGAAGGTGATTGGGGGGGGGGGGGGGGGGGGGGGGTTGAGGGCGATCTAAGGGTATGGGGTGTTGTTTAGGTGCCCCCACGGGGCAGACTGGGTCCTGATCTGGTGGGTGGCAGACACAGGGGGTGACGATAGGAGATCAGTGAGGGATTACAGGGGAGAATAGATATAAACAATGCACTGGGAAGGTTATCAGGAGGGGGGGTCTGAGGGCAATCTGAGGGTCTGGGTGGGTGATCAGGTGCCCCCAAGGGACAGTTTAGGGTCTGCGCTGATGGGTGGTGGTGACAAGGGGTGATAGACAGGTGATCAGTGGGTAAGGCAGCTATATAGCTGTATACAGTATACAGGGGGGTGGTCTGGGAGGGGGGTCTGGGGGGGATCTGAGGGTAGGGGGGTGATCAGGGGACCCTAGGGGGCAGTTAGGGACCTAACCTAGGGGATAGCGTCCCTAGATAGTGACAGGGAGTGATTGATGGGTTTTTAGGTGGGTGGTGGGGTGCAGATACTGGTGTGCTGGGGTGGTCAGGGGGGGTTCTGAGGGCTGGGGTGGACGATCGGGGGGTCTGTGTGGGTGAAAATGTGTTTTGTTTTTTTTTTACTTAGCTAATGGCTGCCGTCCTCTCTGATGGTCGCACGACGAGTGACCATCAGTGGAGGAGGCAGCCAGTATAATACACTTTGTTACAATAACAAAGTGCATTATACTGCTCTGAATGGCCGGATCGCTGCATTTGAAACCCGCCGGCGCTGCTAATTGGCCGGCGGGTTTCCGAGCAGGGTGGGCGGAGCCTATTGCCGGCGGCGATCGCGTCATTGATGACGCGATCGCCGCACAGCCACCGCTGATGCCACTCCCGCCGATGGGCGTATTGCGGTCATTTGGGCCCGATCTTTGCCGCCGCCCATCGGCTGGGGGCGGTCCTCAAGTGGTTAAAGGGAACCTGAAGTGAGAGGGATATGCAGGCTAACATACAGTATGTTGAACATGCTTCACTGTTAGGCTAGTTTTTAGGTTTTTAATCTTTGATTAAATATTTTTCACAGTTTGAATATGCTTTACTATTTGATATGCTTCACCGTTAGACTAGTGGTTAGGTCTCTCCCGTGGGGGCCTGTCATCACCGTGGGAGCGTCTAATAGGGATAATTTGTGCACAACTTATGCTGAAGCTAACGTCCTCCTTTTACAGTACCTGTTTTGAATGCAAGGTGTGTAATCTGCCCATTATTCGAGCTCTGCATACTTGTGCAGGTAGTCAATTCAGGTGCAGTGTCTGTTTGGAAGCGCTGCCATTCCTTTCTGCTGTACAAAAACTTAAAGTGAACCTCCGGACTAAAAATCTACTCAGCAGAACTGAAAAGGCTTGGTGTTTCTTTAACAGCATCAGAACTTTGTTTTTCTTACCAAAGCATCATTTTTAGCAGCATTTTTATCTAAGCTCCACCCATCAAAGAAAAAAAGCCCAGGCTTTTTTCCCTGATGTTGTGCAGAGCATTATGGGATTTCCTATGTTGTTATTCACGTTGCCTAGCAACTGGGAGAGGTGCTCAGGACACAGGACAGTTGGAACTGTGTCTCATGCTCCCTGTCACCTCCTTTCAACCAAAAAGATGGCTGCCATCATGAAATCAAACATTAGCCTGCTCTTTTAAAACAGGGTGGGTAAGAGATTATATTACCTATCTATTTTAATTAACATAACTATTGTAACTTAATGACAGTATGTTTGTTTAGGCTGGAGTTCCTCTTTAAGTATACTTCAGGCTTGCTGCCTCCATGGGTGTCATCTTGCATTCAAATTTTAGAATTTAGATTAGTGTTCAACACATAATTTGCATTTGAGTTGTATTCAAGGTGTGTAATTAGTCTCAGGGGGGCTGTGCACATCTCTGGAGCCTTCACTTCACTTGCAGCCTGTGAGCGCTGCCTATTGCTTGCTAATGTACAGTATTTATTTCCTCTTAAAGGAAACCTGTGATATGCTCCCCAAAAAAAGAGTTTCACTTACCTGGGGCTTCTGCCAGCCCCCTGAAGCCTCCCTGTGCTCGTGCCGTCTCTAAACGATCCTCCGGTCTCCCGATATGGTTTAGTCACCACCGACTTGCAAGTCGCCTGTGCACCCCTGGCTGCGTGCGTCCTTATTCATGCGCCCGTCGCCGGGAGCATCCTGTGCAGGCGCAGTACGAGGAAACCTCGTACTGCACCCAGGGCTGGTGAGTGAGGATAGGAGAGACTGGAGAGCAGCAGTGTTTCATTTGACTTGCATAGCAGAAAGGAGGAGGTGGCACTGCTGTCCTAACTGAAGAGGAATGGAGGATGGCCGAATGGCCAGTGTGCTATTGTGTTGAGGTGCAGCAGGTGATGTGAGAACATTAAATGAAGCAGAGCTAATTGTCGGGTGCTGTGCGATCATTCCAAATCGGGGGGAGGGGGGCACATCCTCCCAGGTTTACCTCAGGCAGCAAAAGGTCTAGAACCGGCCCTGACTGCGCCTGCACACAAGGCTTCCAGCAAGGGGAATGCAAATGAAGACATGCGCAGCCAGGGAGGTGCAGGCGCCGTGGATGGTGACTTGTGGTAACTAAACAGAGCCACGGTGGGGGACTGAAAGATCGTTCACGGTGAGGGCACAGGGAGGCTGCAGGAAGCTGGTAGAGGCTCCAGGTCAGCAAAACTATTTTTTTTTTTTGGGGGGGGGGGGCACATTACAGGTTTCCTTTAAACAATACAAGTAGGTAGAAAAAAAAAAAGTTTTGTAAAGGTAATACCTTTTAAACAATACAAATTGACTCGCTGTCTTGCTGCTCCTCTGCCTCAATAGACCCAGAACAAGCATGCAGATCAGGTGTTTCTGACAACAATCTGAGAAGATTAGCTGCATGCTTGTTCCAGGTGTGTGATTCAGACACAACTTATGCCAGAATGATCAGTAGCATGCCAGGCAACTGGTATTTTTTAAAAGGAAATAAATATGGCAGAAGCCTCCATATACCTCTTGCATCAGGTTGGTTCCCTTTAAATTCACTTAGCTTCTCTGATGCACTCCAACCTGCGTAAATCACGGCTTCTAAGTAGTGAAGCCAGGAATGGAATAACAGATCTGGATTTTTTTTACCTTTTAAAAACAAAGTTAATAGTTGTGCCTATATTTTCTGCCCTGCAGTTTCATGGTTCTGAGAATGCTGTGCAGCACTTACATAACAGACTATATTGATTTATGAACTGAGGTGTCTAAATAAAAATATATAATGACTGTACATTGCTGAGCAGCACATTAATACCACATCCCAGAAGAGAAATAACAAACAGTACATATGTCACCAGTGTTTTATTAGGGCATGTCTGACAAACGGCGTAACAATTTCTCATTTCTTACAGGTATTGTTGTAGAACAGATGGCTTACAGAGGACCATATCCAGCATTCAGCAGCGCTGTCTCCTGAAATACATTCCAAACAAATTTCATTTTAGCAGAGTCTCAAGATGTGCAGAAAAGCATCCCTTTAGGCATTCATCCATATTTTGTAATTGTATACAAAAATGCAAACATACCATATAAAATGGGATTTTCAACAGGTTTCTGTTGGTTACTGTGCTTTGCATTACCTTATAAAAAACATGGCTTATAAGCAGTAGGTGAGGTTAAGAATAGGCCAGGTAGGGGGGCTAGAGGTAGTTTAGGAGTCTGTTGATAAAGCTAAAAGTAGATATCAGGAACAGCATTAAGCCTTCATTTTAATATCAATCATTGCAAATGGTGTTTAAAGTAATTATCAGGCAATATATATAAAATGAGACCTACTTTCCCGCAGCTTCCTCCAGCCCCTGGCAGCCGATTTGTCCCCCACCACAGCTCCGGTGTCCCGGGATCCCCTCTGTTGGAGATGCTGACCTTGCCAGAACAGCATTTACTATCCCTGCGCGAGAGCTGCTCGTGGTCACGCTGCAGAACTACTGCACCTGCACAGTATACTCCGAACCACGTCAGTGCGACCACGAGCGGCTCTCGCGCAGGAGCAGTAGACCTGGTGAAGTCGGCATCTCCAACGGAGGGGATCCTGGGACAACGAAGCTGCAGCGAGGGACATATTGGCTGCAGCCCCTGGCTGGAGGAATTGGAAGTTGGAAGTGCATTTTATTTGTCCTGTCCGGGTTACAAGCTGCATATAATTTGCATACAATGTGCTTGTAAGTTGGAAGTTTTGCTCCAAATGATTTGCTGTGGCTTCTTTTCAGGGGATTTCTTATTTTTCCATGAGCAACAATCTACATTTATTATTTAACCCTCCTGGCGGTTAATTTTTTTTGCCACTTAGGCAAAAATCCTTTTTTTTTTTATTTTTTTTTTGTTTCATGTAAAGCTACCAGAGTGGTAGCTACATGAAACACCACTAGAGGGCGCATGTGTCCCTCTAGTGCGATCGTCGCCGGCATCAAAAGCAAACAGAGGAACGCGTATATAACGCGCTCCCCTGTTTGGCTTCTCCTGTCGCCATGGCGACGATCGGAATGACGTCATGGACGTCAGCCGACGTCCTGACGTCAGACGTCTCCGATCCAGCCCATAGCGCTGCCCGGAACTCATTGGTCCGGGCAGCGCAGGGCTCTGGGGGGGGGGGCTCTTGCGCCGCTGCGTGCGGGCGATCGCCGCAGAGCGGCGGCGATTGAGCTGTACACGCGGCTAGCAAAGTGCTAGCTGCGCGTACAGCAGTTTAAAGTGCGCAAATCGCCCCACCAGGGGCTGAGATATCTTCCTGCGCGGCATAGCCCGAGCTCAGCTCGGGCTTACCACCAGGAAGGTTAACAAAAAAATCAACACTTATTCAAATAAAGTCACATCATCTCATTCTGGAACATCTCCATAACTCTCCAAACCCTGAATACGCTTTCATTAATTTCTTGTGACTCAATTTTCTTTTTCCATTTGCAACAATCTACATTTACTGAGAGCCCGGAAGCTGCCAGTCCTTAGGCTATATTCAAAGTGGTGCCCTGCGGTGTGACACAACCCGTGATTGGGGAAGTTCTCCTCTACCCAATCGCAATGCCTGGAATGAATGGACATGACCCTGATCAGAGGCCATGTCCATTCATACAGGAAGCAGCCAGAAGTAGTAAAATGAAAAAAAAAAAAGTGAACACTTCCTGTAAAACAGGAGAGCGTTCACAGCGCCATCTAGTGGCCAAAAAGTAAAATTACACATACAGGCACATACATACACAAACACTTATTAAATATTAATAAAATTAATTCCTAACACTTCCAAAGCCCCCCTCCCCCCCCCCAAAAAAAAAATCAGTTTAAAAAAAAAGAAGCATAAATAGTTGCCTTAGGGACTCAGCTTTTTTTAATCTATATTTTATGAGGATATACTACTATTACTTTACTATACAGGGGCTTGTAATTATGGACACAACCCCCCCACCCCCGAAAAATAACACCTATATTTTTCCACTAACCCTCCAGGATAGGTATACATCGAGATCCGGTCCCTAACAGGAAACAGGAAACATCCACATGCCTCTCTATAAATAAAAAGATTTGTCAGGGAGACGGCAGTATAGATGTTTCCTGTTCCAGGGACAGGTCTCTCTGTACAAACGCTGAAGGTCCTGGAGAGCCTGGGGGGCTAAGGAGCTGTTGGCGCGGCGGGGCTCACTATGGAGCATTAGGTAATGTCGTCCGATAGGAGGCCGCTTACCTCTCCAAAGGCTGGTTGGTCGGTAAGGAGAGTGGGCCACAGCATGAGGCTTCGTTTTGGCAGGCGCCGCTGGCTGGGGAATGGCGGTGGTACGCTGTGAGAAGGCGGAGGCCGTGGGCGTCCAGCGTACCAGTATCCAAGATGGCGGACGGAGAGTTTCCGCTTCCGGGTGACGTCACTTCCTTCTTCGCCGGGTAGAAGTTCTCGCGGCGTCCTCCGCGTCTCTGCACTCGTGCAGGACGCAATATGGAACAGTCAGCATGGTCAGGAGCGGGCCAGGCGGCCACTCAGGAGGACCCGAAGAGACATGAGCCAAGGCTGGATACGAGCAAGGTATCATTACACTTGAGAACTGTTGTTTGGTGTAGCCTTATGGTTTGTCTCACATGTGCCTGCTGACTAGTTAATGGGGGACGATGTTTGTATATGACAATTTAAGCACACTACCTGTGGGGGAGTTGATTGTCATGGTCGTTTGTTTGTTGCAAACTAATGTACATTGCAGTTACAGAAGTCTTGGTGTGTGTTTGGTTTTAGGGGACGACAGCTACTGCAGCTTCTACTACTAACACTTCTACTACGGAAGCATCAGAAGCTGCAAGGCCCAAAAAACGCTGTCCCTCTTGTAACATTAAGCTGCCTGTGCCTTGGAATAAATTATTGTGTCAGCAATGTGCAACAAGAGTGCTTAACGAGGAATCTGCTGTTGCTTACAAAGATTTCCTCAAAATGGTTCGAAAGGAGATGACGGAATCTATGAAAGTGTTCAGGGAGTCAATGTCTGCACAATCATCAGTTAATCAGCCACCTATTGTTATTGCTCAAGTACCTGGTGCTACAGGTGCAGTGTATCCTACGGTTTCAGTAGCACAAACAGGGATGCAGCAACCTTTAACTAGAGATCAATCTTCCAGTGCACCTGTCTTAAATATACAACCTTTGCTACCACCTCAGCCTGTTCAGTCAGATGTTGGTGCAGAAAATCCTACTGGGCCCACTGATAGTGGGAAAACGACTGCTCCTGCTAAATGTACCCCTAAAACAGACCGCCCAGTCTTGTCGGACTCTGAGCCAGAGGAATATTCGGAAGATATTTCTGAATGTGATTCTGAAGGTGATGTGTCTGATAAAGATCAAGACAAACCATCTAAATTCAGGTTTTCTGCAAATGAAACCGATGAACTTCTAAAAGCAATTTATGATTCATTGGGACTAAATGATGAGACCCCATCATCCGTGTCTACACATGACGCATTATATGCAGGAATGGAGGGGACGAAACCATTAGTCTTTCCAGTACATGAGTCAACTAAACACTTAATTAACAGTCAATGGAAAAATCCTGATAGGAAGGTTTTTTTATCAAGAGGTTTTAAAAGAAGGTTCCCATTTGCAGAAGATGATTGTAAGCAATGGGATAAGTGTCCCAAATTAGATGCTGCTTTTTCCCAAGTTCAGAAGGAAAACGAATTGTCCTTTGAGGATTTGGGATTTTTGAAGGACCAATCAGACAGAAAAGCTGAGTTTGCATTAAAAAAGACATGGTCCGCTATATGTGCGAACTTTCGTCCTGCAGCAGCGACTACTTGTGTGGGTCGTACTTTAGATTTGTGGATGCATCAAGTGATGCGTCATATCAAAATGGGGTCCAGTAAAGAAACAATTATAAACTCATTTACTGTAATGTTTAAAGCGATAAACTTTATAATTGACGCTGCAACAGAATCTATTAGATTAACAGCAAGAGCAGCAGCTTTGTCTAACGTAGCCAGACGTAACCTTTGGATCAAAACCTGGGAGGGAAGTAATATATCAAAAAATAAGCTATGTACAATTCCTTTTGCGGGAGACTTATTGTTTGGGACACAATTAGACGAGATCTTAAAAAGGACGTCCGATAAAAAGAAGGGATTCCCCAAAAAGAGGCAATTCAGACAAGCGAAAACTTTTTTTTCGTAGAAACAGGCAAGAAAATAAAGCAAAACCCCAAAATAGACGTAAACCCTGGTCCTTCTCAAGGGAACAGAACAAGCCAAATGCCTTGTTTGGCAGTTCTGGATCCTCCGCAAAAAAGCAGTGACAATGAGCTGGCTGTGGGAGGAAGGTTGGGCCTATTCCTGTCACAATGGCAAAAATTTGCAACCAGCCCGTTCATTCTCAGCCTGATTCAGTCGGGGTATCATATTGTATTCCATCAGAAACCACCGACAAAGTTTACGGTAACCAAAGGGTTACAGACAACCGAAGAACAGATGGCATTAAGCTCCATCTTACAAGACATGCTGACAAGGAATGTAGTCACTTTGGTGCCAGTCCTAGAGCAGGAGAAGGGGTTTTATTCAAGAATCTTTCTAGTAAAAAAGCCGTCGGGAAACTTCCGGCTCATTTTGAATCTCAAACCTTTGAATCCATACATAAAACACCAGAAATTCAGAATGGAATCAATTTACTCCCTCAGAAATCTGCTGACGGCCAATTGTTTTATGCTGAGCATAGATCTAAAGGATGCGTATTGGCATGTCCCCGTCGAGGTGAAGTCGCAACGGTTCCTCAGATTCGCAGTAAGAGATCGCTCGGGGGTGACCCATTATCAGTTCCGCTGCCTCCCTTTTGGAATAAAATCAGCGCCCAGGATCTTCACCAAAGTGATTGCAGAACTAGTGTCAGCTCTACACAAAGAAGGGATAATGATTGTCCCGTATCTGGACGATCTGCTAATCTTTGCAGAGTCGAGACAGACTCTATTACTACAAAGAGAAAAGGTTGTGACAAAACTCCAACAAGCAGGTTGGATCATCAGTATGGAAAAATCGCAACTGGAGCCTACACAGAACATACTATTTTTGGGGTTTCTGATAGACTCACAGCAGCAGAAAATGTTTCTTCCAGAACAAAAACTTCAAAAAGTAGTTCAACAAGCGGGGGAATTCAGAGAGTTGAAGAAAATATCAATTCGAGATGCAATGAGGCTGCTGGGCTTACTGAATTCAGTGGCACCAGCAGTACAGTGGGCGATGAAACACGCTCGGTTGCTACAATCATGGATATTGAAAAATTGGGACAAGTCAACTCAGTCACTGGATCAGGTCATACGTATTCCGCAGGAGGTGAAAGAGGACCTAAAGTGGTGGACTTTGTCTCACAATCTCACGCCAGGCAAGGCGTGGATTTTTCTTACTCAAGTAATCTTGACTACAGACGCAAGTATCACAGGGTGGGGAGCCCATATTCAAGATTTCTGGAGAAGGTCCTGCCAGAGGCTTGCAATCTAAAGGGGCAGGTTTTATTTTACAACAGCATTCTTTTGGGGGGACTATCTGAATTTCCTCATGTCAGCAGAGTATTATTGTATCTTGCATTACATGCTCTCTTGTGACTGATGGATGTCTTCTTTGGGTTTTTGAGACTATTTAATCTGATGAGATTTTTTTTTTCAGTAAAGATTTATATTTTTGGAAATGGGTTCAGGAGGAGGTGTTGTAATTTTAACCAGCTTGCAAATCCTAGAGCACAATTTAAAAGGAGCACCTGGTAAAATGGGTGTGATATGTTCCCCATTGTAGAATATCTGTCATTTAACCGATATTTTACTATCCTCCCTCTGTAACCTAAACCTCACACTTACCCTCCCCTACCTATATCCAACGTTAACCTAAGCACCCCATCTACCTACACCTAACACTAATTGGTACCACTCCCCAGTGCTCAGCTATAGATTAGTCAAATAGCCGCTGCTCTAACTTCAACATTGCCATCCACTCTAGTCAAATCCCAGGGCCAAAAGTAACACCCTCCAGGCACTCTGCTATACTATATAGCCTGGCACGCAAATTACACTCTGGGTGCTGCCATAGTCAACGGAAATACAGATAAATTGCAGAAAAGGTGTTTTACATTTAAAAATCATGTGTGATTTTGTAATTACCTAAATACTCTTTCATGTAAATTAACTTAAAAGACAACTGAAGTGAGAAGAATGTGGAGGCTGCCAAATGTACTTCCTTTTAGACAATACCAGTTGCCAGGCAGCCCTGCTGATCTATTTAGCTGCAGTATTGTCTGAATCACACTAGTAGAAACAAGCATGAAGCTAATCTTCTCAGATCTGACATTAATGTCAGAAACACCTGATCTGCTCCATGCTTGTTCAGAGTCTATGGCTACAAGTATTAGAGACAAAGGATCAGCAGGGCAGCCAGGCAACTGGTATTGCTTAACCTCCCTAGCATTCTGGACGAGCTGAGTTCGTCCAGAGACGCTAGAGGGCTCCGCTCAGGCCCGCTGGGCCGATTTGAATAATTTTTTTTTAAACATGCAGCAAGCACTTTGCTTGCTGCATGTCCTACCCGATCGCCGCCGCTCGCCGCCGATCCGCCGCGACCCGACGCGAAAGAGGCCCCCCCCCCTGCAGACCCCATGCACAGCCTGGCTAATCGCTGCCAGGCTGCGCTTTGGGGTGGATCGGGAGTCCCTGTGACGTCACGCCGTCGATGACGTCACTCCGTTCATCGCCATGGGGACGGGGAAAGCCCTAAAGGAAATCCCATTCAGAACGGGATTTCCTTATGGGCATGATAGCCGGCGGCGATCGGTAGGGTGGGATGAGTGAGCAAGAAGGGGAGAATCATGCAGCTAGCGCTAGGCTAGCTACATGATATAAAAAAAAAAATCGGGTGAAAAAAACCCTCAGAACACCCAGCAGGTTAAAACTCAATAAATAAGGCAGCCTACAACCCCCCCCCCCCCCCCTTCCCACTTCAGTTGTCTTTTAAGTTATAGTCACAAAAACATCCCAAATAAAAATTTGCATTTGGGTGCAAGCAAAAATCATACATGAAAACTCAAAAGAAAAATTGCAAAACGCAGATTCCTGCATGTGGAAAATCGCATACAGAAATCGCAATGACAAGTGTGAATGGCTCTGTGATTTTCTCAGCAGGCATACAGGAAGAAATGTTCTGTACAAAACCATACCAGGGCAGCTAGCTTGAATCAACAAAAGAAAGTTATGTATTATCAAAGGTGAACATATAAAAGATTTTTGGTCTCTGCTGTACTTATAGTGAACCTAAAGAAAAAAATGCCCATTTACTTACCAGAGCTTCATCCAGCCCCCAGAAGTCCTCCTGCTCCCCCATCAATTGCATGTGGTTCGGTATTAGTCATGGAGAGAATCTGAAGACTCCCTCGTCATGACTCCGCACTCAGTCAGTCCTCCGCTCTTACCCTCCGTAATTAGGCTGACTGACGAGTTGCCCAGCCACTGCGTCTTTTATCGGTATCATGCAGGTGGAAGCGTTTTACGCATGTGCAGTAGCAATTTTGCTTACTGTGCAAGCGCAGAGCGGTCCCGGGCTACAGGAATGCATTGTAGGAGGCATGCAAGATGGGGAGTGTGGGATGACGGCTAGGGACCAGGAAGACTGGAAGAAGTCCCAGGGGGCTGGAAGAAGTCCCAGGTATGTAAATGAGCATTTTTTTTATTTAGGTTTCCATTAAAGACTGGGTTCCATGGCTCCCCCAAAGTTAATATACCTTCAATGACTGTATTTAAACAGCGTTAATGATATTTACATAGAGTGGGGGATAGGACTGTAATATCCAGCATCAGCTGATCTCTGTTGGTGGCACATAACCAATACTCTACCATATTCATATGTTACTTACAATAAGATCATAAAACTTTTTTCCCATGGCCTCTTCATAGAAACGCTGATGCTGCTGATATTCCGCACTATTTCTTGGCAGTTTACGCTGTTTCTTGTCCAGGCTTTCTATGACTAACATAGACAGGTCTTTACCTTTCTTGCTGGCCTGGGTTGACAGTAACTTCTTGGAGCTGCTTATGGTAAGCAGGTCATTAACAACCTGGTACAAATGAAAGAAACCGTTTCTGTAAAGATCAGATATATTAACACTAATGTTCAGTGAAAATGCAAGACTGAATGAAGATCTTTGCTGCCCACTTATGTTAAAGAAACTCACCCCCTGAAAAACTATTAAGCAGTTCCAATAAACAGTTGTACAGTGACTTTACTGATATGCCACATCCTCTTTAAAGGGGAACTTCAGCCTAAACAAACATACTGTCATTAAGTTACATTAGTTATGTTAATTAAAATAGATAGGTAATATAATCTCTTACCCACCCTGTTTTAAAACAACAGGCAAATGTTTGTGATTTCATGGGGGCAGCCATCTTTGTCATGGGGCAGCCATCTTTTTCATGGGGGCAGCCATCTTTTTGGTTGAAAGGAGGTGACAGGGAGCATCAGACACAGTTCCAACTGTCCCGGTCGTATTCACCCTTCCCAGCTGCCCACGCTAGGCTTTAAATCCCAAATTCAAAATTGAAAAAAAAATTGCACCAAAACAGCAGAGGTAGAACAACAACATCAGAAATCCCATCATGCTTTGCACAGCATCAGTGGAAAAATGCCCGGGCAGTTTTCTGTGCAGGTAAAAATTAGGCTTGGGTAAGAAAAACATAGTTCTGATGCTGTGAAACTGTTAAAGAAACACCAAGCCTTTTCACTGCTGCTGAGTAGATTTTTAGTCTGGAGGTTCCCTTTAAATAGTAATGTGCTGCAGTGTTATCATTAAAGGAACAAGATCTATTCCCGCACATTTATTGATTCTTAGAAAGAAGTGATAGAAGATCTGTTTGGGGTCACAGGCCTTGATGTGTGGGCTAGAGCAATTTTTCCTCAAATTTTCCCATCATCATAGTCTTGACTTATTTAAGTGCCACCTGTACCGTAGATTGCTTAACCACTTCAGCCTACAGCTTCGAAAATCTTATGCATCCGAGCAATGTTCACCTCTCATTCATTCGCTAATAACTTTATCGCTACTTATCAAAATTAATTGATCTATATCTCGTTTTTTCCGCCACTAATTAGGCTTTCTTTAGGTAGTACATTTTGCTAAGAGCCACTTTACTGTAAATACATTTTAACAGGAAGAATAAGAAAAAAATGGAAAAAAATCATTATTTCTCAGTTTTTGGCCATTATAGTTTAAAATTAATACATGCTACAGTAATTAAAACCCATGCATTTTATGTGCCCATTTGTCCCGCTTATTACACCATTTAAATTACGTCCCTATCACAATTTATGGCGCCGATATTTTATTCAGAAATAAAGGTACATTTTTTCAATTTGCGTTCATCACTATTTACAAGCTTATAATTTTACAAAATTTAATAAGATACTCTCTTGACATGTATATTTAAAAAGTTCAGACCCTTAGGTAACTATTTATGTAGTTTTTTTTTTTTTTAATTGTAATTTTTTTATTTTTTTTTTTAATACAAAAATGTATTTGAGTAATTTTAGTTTGGGAGGTAAATAGCCAATTTTAGATGTAATATAATGTATTCTTTTATTCAATACAGGTATGTGGGTGCAGTTTACTATTTGGCCACAAGATGGCCACATTCAAAAAATTCTTGGATGCGAACAATGTCGCATCTAGGAACTAAAATGAAGAGAAGAAGTTTCCTGGGGGCAGAAATACCACGCTCTCTGATGAGAAAGCGTCGGTATTTCTGCCGGGGACTTAGATCGGTGAATGGGAATTATATTCCCATTCACTGATCGGGGGGCAGCAGGAGGCAGCGGGAGCGCGCGCGGGCGCGCGCCCGATCTCGCGCACCACACGGCTGCAGCACCACTGCCTATCTGGACGGATATATGCGTCCATATATGGCGAAGTGGTTAAAGGAGTACTGTAGGGGTGTAGGGGGAAAAAGAGTTGAACTTACCTGAGGCTTCTAATGGTGCCCCGCAGATGTCCTGTGCCTGCGCAGCCACTCACCGATGCTCCGGTCCCCGCCTCTGTTTCACTTCCGGAATTTGCAACTTTAAAGTTGGAAACCCACTGTGCCTGCATGATCGTGGCCTCACTCCCGCTGACGTCATGGGGAGTGTGCGGCATAGACCCAGTATGGTCTGCACCTGCACAGTACACTCCCAGTGACGTCAGCAGGAGCAAGGGCGCAGCCGCACAATTTGCAAATTCCGGAAGTGAACTGGAGGCAGTGACAAGAGCATCAGTGAGTGGCTGCGTGGGCACAGGTGGTCTGAGGGGGACCGTTTGAAGTCCGTTTGTAGTCCTTTAAGCACCTTCTCCTATAAGACAATTCTGTGTAAAATTCCCAAGTACTACAGTGCTCTGCATTTTGGAAAATGCTGAATAAGCACAGCACACCTGATGTATATTCAACCCCCCCCCCCCCCCCCTACCGCCCCCAAAAAACCTTAACACCTAAACACTCATCTACAGAGGATCTAAGCTTTGGTAGTCATGTTTCCACACTGTTCTTCCTGTCAGTCCTATCAAGTGAATCCTGTCAAGTCAGTTCTGTCATGCCAGTCTTGTTAAGTCAGTCCTATCACACCAGTCCTGTCATGCCAGTCCTGTTGAGCCAGTCCTGTTACACAAGTATGGATGGTCAGTTCTGTCTTCAGTCCTGCCATACCAGTTCAGTCCTGTTAGTCAGTCCCTGCACATCAGTCCTGTCATCAGTTGAGTCATGCTAGTCACGCCTGTCCTGCTAGTCATATCTGTCTCATTGGTCCTCATCTTCCTTCCCTTACAGCAAGGTTAACCCCTCCTGTTCTTTTCATTTCTAGCGGGGCAGTCCTAGGGGTTGTGACCTGGTGGGCACCAGGCAGCAAAATAGTCAAAATAGGGTAACAGCCATCATTCCTTGCTGGGTGCACTGGTGAAGACCCATGCTCACTTAGACTCCAGGTCCTGGGAGTGCCCGCACCAATCACCTGTCCTGAGATCAACAGGATCCTCACACTTCAGCTCTGATTACACCATACTCACCAGTTGTGCAACTATAAATAAAACAGCTCCCAACAAAGTTTAGATAGGCCCAAATAATGTTCACTCCCTATTCACTCTAGTGTCTGGCCCACTTGCAACCACTGAGGCTGCTCCACCAGTAGTTACACCACTGGCCCTGTCTCAAACCCTCCCACAATATTCCCCTCATTGAATGCCAGAAGTCCCCTTGCTGATCCAAAAGTATCACATCCTGCATTATATGCTTAGTTACAACCTCTAACGATCAATCTACTGGGGAATGAGTTGGAGGTCAGTAGTTGTACTAGCAGTGCACGTAAAAGGATTGAGTGGTGGAAGTGACATGCCCCCTTCCAGAAATGAAAATTGATGACTGAGATGCTATTATAGCCTCAAGAAGCTGATACGGACATGGATGGAAGCCCCAGTCCATGTAAGTACAATTTTCTATTTTGAAAAATTTGTATAAAATAATCATGAAATTTGCATCAACTCACAGTTAATTGCATTTCCTTGACTATCCCAGATATCCAATGTGAAATATTTATTGAATACGTAATTAGGTTTAGTAATAACATACCGGCAAAACATAATGTTCTTCATCAAAATAATGGCCATCCCAGAGTTCCATGGTTACGCTACCATAATTTTTTTGAAGAGTTATATACTTTTTATTTAGGGCTTCCTCAATAGCTGCTTTGATTGATGTCATTGACAACGACTGTAAAAATGCCTAAAATAATAAAAAGTAATGTTAGACCTAAAATTTGTCCATATGCTAAACTGTGTTAAAATTGTATTTTAGATTTTCCTAAGTGCTTGGTATGATCAAAAAGAAGGTGATACAAAGTCAATGTAACTTTTCAGCTAAATAAATTACATATAAATGATAAATTAACAAGAGAATAATTTTATAACATACAAATCTAACAGTCCAGTATGGTTCTGTAATCTTTTGTTCAATGGATAGCTTTTTTAGCCACCTTTTTATATGCATATAAACAGTTATATATGAGTAAACAGTGATCCTGCTTTTCCTGTTAACCTAGAAACAATGGTTTGACATAAATTGTTAAAATACTAAAGAAAGCTTTGTTGGGGTCTGCTTATTTATATAAGAAATTCATATTATCCTTCCTTATTTAACTCTTTCACGAATTAACATAGTTAACTTTTGTTGCAAATTAATTGCAATAAAATATTTTAAAAAGTCTGCGTCCGAGAACTCCCTAAGATGGGATCTTACTCCTGCAGAAGTTAATGTTACTGCCGTTGAGGTTCACAAAATGCATTCAGTCTCCCTAAACTTGGCTTTGTATAAACCATAATAGCAATGTGGTATTATCTCTCCAGTTTATGACTTTAGAAAAGGTGCAATACTTTTATATGAACCCTTCCAGCAGGAGAAAATATCCTTGTCCCATTTCCCTCGGACACTTTGGGAATAGGGGCATTTATAGTACTTTTTTTTTATACACGTGTATAACGTATAAAGTAATGATGATGGCAGAATTTGTGATTATCTCGCTGTTCTTAATTTGTTTTTGTAAATGTATGTAACAGCAGTGGAATATTGTGCTCTGTTAGCCATCCGCAATAGAAAGAGGTTTTGAATCAGGATGATACCATTTATTGGCTAACTTAGAAGAAAAGGAGAACGTTTTGGCTCTGTCCAGTGTGTATAAGCTGTGTGTTCTAAATGATGTCAGTATACAGGAATCAAGTCTGAGGAAAGCTTCATAGCTGAAAGCTTCCTCCTTTTCTTCTAAGTTAGCCAATAAATGGTATCATCTCAATTCAAAGCTTCTGAATGTATGTAATAAATAGAAACCTTTTTAACCAAAATGAATTACCTACTTCTGAAACTTCCATATGATATAACATGCGATTGATAGTATATACCCCATTTATAAAGTCCTACCTAGTCCATTGAGTTTTTTCTATCATAATTATCTTAGGATGTGGGAACACTAAATAAATACAAAAGTTCTCTCTCTGTTTTACATTAAAAATAAGATATTTGATATATGGGATTATCCAGAGGTTCCATTGGGACTGCATGATCTAAAATACTTTCATTGAACAACATACAAGATTCGCAAAACTTATTTCATGAATTTTCTCACTTTTTTCTCATTTCATTAACTCACGATTTATCTCTTCTTGAACCCTATTTAATTATTTTCCTTTAGTTTTCTCCCAGGAGATAGAGGTATTTCATACCTGTTCAATAAAAATATGTTTGAAGCCTTCAGAAAGCAAGGAAACACTCAATGGCTTTGAAATTATTTTGACCTACTTTTTTGTACTTTTTTTTAATAGAGAATATGAACAATTAGCTCCTGGAAGAAAGCTAAAAAAATTAATTGGAAATGGGTATTTACCTTTTGTTAAGCTCATTACAGTGCATGTGTTGGTGTTCGAAATTGGAACATAATTCCAAATTCATCCGAGCACCACACTTCAGCACCATTCAGCACCGAACCTGTGGACAGGGTCAGGGGAGTTCACTTACTTGCACTTCACAATGTATCCTTTGTGTTTTCTGTTTAGACCTGTTTTAGGAAGGTCTTCAAGGTAAATTCCACTTTTGTTGAGAATAAAATCATTGTTTTCAGTTTGTCTCTTAGTTTAGCACTATATATTGCAAGGCTTAAAAGCAAATTTGTTTTAGTTAGAGGTTTAGGTCACAGTGCTCAATTGCGTTGCAGAACAATTCTGCTTGTCACCGCACTGCTCATAGAATTCTATGGGCCTGTTCACAGTGCTGCGTTGTAGCGGATTGTATTATCCTAACTCACTGCATACAGGCTTTGTATTTAAGTCTATGTCCAGACTCCATTGCAGTTCACACTCATTTTAACACATGCATTATGCAACTGACCACTGTGAATGCAGCCTGAGGCTAGGTTCACGGTGGTCAGTTGCATATCGCACACGTTATAATGCATTTATTATGAGTGTGAACTGCAATGGAGACTGAACATAGACTTTAATACAAAACCTGCATGCAGAGAGTTAGAATAATGTGATTACCTACAACGCAGTACTGTGAACAGGTCCATAGAATTGCATGGGCAGTGATCTGACATGCAGAATTATTCTGCTACGCAACTGAGCACTGTGAATAGGGCCTAAATGTTGTATTTTTATGTGCGTATAAAACACATTCACTCCACAGTGCTTCTAACAGAAACTGGTAGATAGAAGTGTCACAATTTGCTGCAATTCAACAGATTAGTGTTGGTGTTGAAAATTAATAACAAAGCCGTTTGCCCCGTGCAGCCAGTTGCCTGCAACAAAGTGGTAATTTCTAGACAAGCTCAAAGCAACGGTACTCCTAACAAACTAGTACTGCTGCGTGGGCTGCACAGAGGAGCCATTTGAGCCTACTGTTCATTTTGGAAAGTCTAATGCTAGATACACACGATGCAACATTCTGACAGATTTACTGGCAGATCGACTATTTCCAACATGTCCGATCTGATTTCCGATCGATTTTTCAAACAATTTTCTATTCACTTCTATGAAAAATTGTCCCTTAGATCGATCGGAAATCAGATCGGACATGTTGGAAATAATCGATCTGACAGTAAATCTGTCAGACAATTGCATCATGTGTACCTAGCATTAGATACCTGCAGATTGAACTGCCAAGAAAATGTTAATAATATTCAATTGCAAAATGACCTACGCAGCACCAATCTATGTTTGTGACAATTATTATTTTTTTTTTTTTTACAAAAGTTCTCTTTTAAATTGAAAAGATGACATGACTCATCTGGTAATACTGAATAAGATAATATATGCACATTTTGGTACATGGGCATTAACTTATTCACATAATTAAGCTCAATGAATACACCATTTTACTTGTAGGTGCTTATTGTTATTGAATTATGAGATAAAGTGAAGCCAACAAAAATGTTAAAACAGGATAACACGCATGTTAAAAGCATTATTGATGTTTAATGAATCAACCCCATTGTGAGTCCGTTTGTCTCCTGCAGTGTTTCCTCTTTATCACTTAAAGAGACTCCGTAACAAAAATTACATCCTGTTTTTTATCATCCTACAAGTTCCAAAAGCTATTCTAATGTGTTCTGGCTTACTGCAGCACGTTCTACTATCACCATCTCTGTAATAAATCAACTTATCTCTCTCTTGTCAGACTTGTCAGCCTGTGTCTGGAAGGCTGCCAAGTTCTTCAGTGTTGTGGTTCTGTGATGCATCTCCCCCCTCCAGGCCCCTCTCTGCACACTGCCTGTGTATTATTTAGATTAGGGCAGCTTCTCTCTTCTCTCTTATCTTTTACAAGCTGGATAAATCCTCCGCTGAGCTGGCTGGGCTTTCACATACTGAGGAATTACATACAGGCAGAGCTGTCTGCACTCTGCAGGAAGAAACAGCCTGACACTTCAGTGGAAGATAGCTGCAGGGGGAAATAAACTATATCTTGAGATTCAAAAGGAAGGGTGTATACAGCCTGCTTGTGTATGAATGTATTTTCTATGTGTGGACATACTGTACATCAACCTACTTCCTGTTTTGGTGGCCATTTTGTTTGTTTATAAACAAACTTTTAAAAACTGTTTTTAACCACTTTTAATGCGGCGGGGAGCAGAGAAATTGTGACAGAGGGTAATAGGAGATGTCCCCTAATGCACTGGTATGTTTACTTTTGTGCGATTTTAACAATACAGATTCTCTTTAAATGCTCATCTCCCAGTCACCCAAGGGCATTGCTATTGTTATGATTTTATTTATTGGTATTTCATTTAAATTGTTAACTTCTGTTCTATCTAGTTGCTGGTAAGCTCTAATATCTATGATGCTGTCAGGCCTGTAGGGATATCCACTCACAAATCAGCTCCAATGCCCCAATATACCTCCATACGCTCCACCCTATGTGGCGCGTCCCCGCTTGAACAGGAGGTGAGGAGACAATACCTACCCGACTTCGGTTACACCCAGGCCTTTAGTGTGCAAGGTATTGGAGCTGAATGCAGGGTGAGCAAATAAACTTCCAGGCCAAACAAGGATTCAGAGTTAGCAAAGTCCAGAAACAGTCCAGGGTCATACACGGGTAAACAGATACATCGCAGTACAAGAGGGCTAGGCAGGAGACAGGTCAAGAATGGATCCGAGGTCAAACCAGGCAGCAGACAAGGAAGGTCCAATAATAAGCAGAGGTCGAAGTCCAGATAATTCAATATAACAAGAGCAGGAACATAGAGCAACCAGCAAGCTAGAGCTAGAAGCTATCACGAGCAATGGTAGGAAGCACTCAGCAGGTTTAAATACTACATGCAACCAATCAGTGGCTGGCCACATGCACACAACAGCCAACCACACGCAAGCATCAATCAGCTGAAAGCAAGATCAGCTAACACAGATGACCACAACAGGTCAGCTGAGCCACCCAGTACTGACCAGCAAACCTTTCTGACAGTATCAGCCATAGCACAGTGGTCAAGCTCACCACCTCCGATGTGGGAGACCAGGGTTCAATCCCAGGCAGGTCCAGCAACCATTATTTCATATTATTTAAATAAAACCCCTGCCTAAGTGTTAGCTGACACTACCTCTGTCGCCACCTCAGACCATACTGCGGCCAAGAGGAGCAGACCCTTACAGATGCTATTTTTTTCTTTACATGAATATACCATGGATATATGGACAAGTCACAATGTCCCTTGGATAAATGAGAGAGGAGAGCTGTTTTGGCATTTCACATCAGTTTTATGTCCATAGATGAAAAACTTACTTTGCAGAAGAAAGACACAATACCAATTGAGAAACATGGAGGATATTTAGTTTGGCTTTAACACTGGTTTGTTGCATCTGACATAGCATGTTTTTAGGCTCGTCGTCAAAGGCACCTGTCAAACCTGACACAGCTGGAACAGGTGGATCAAAGAGAGGGGTCCAAACTGCCTGTTGTCTGGTGCAGATGGCTCACTGGGAGGCTCAGGAATCATTTTGTTTGCAGTCACTGCACCTGAGGGAGGTCTGCATGGAAAACGCAAACATTTTTTCTGCACATGGGGTAGGGTCATGTGGTACAGACACCCCTGGCAGGCATGGAGGATGATGTGGGTCAAAGTAGGAGGCACAACATGGCGAGCTTTCTACACTCACCATGGGCTTGGGGTACACAATACATGGGGGAGATCTGGAGGGCCCAGCAGGTGGAGGAGAATGCACAGGTTTCCAATAGATTTCATTCAGAAGTATATATATATATATATAATCTGTTTGCTCTACACTGGCAACAATAGACTCCTTTTCTGATCAGATTTGATCATAGAGGGATCTATTTGATAGTCAAACTGCTGACCATTTGCCAGTGTTTGGACACTTTTATCCAGATGAGAGGATGTGTACAATCTACCCAATCCCTACCTAAGGATTGTGCAACAAAAACATTAGGTTAAGGGTCTCGTCATTACTGTCTATGCCATTTTCATTTCTGTTATTTGAAATATTCTGTTGAATCAAAACTTTACTCAGAGTCTGATTTTTGTTAAATACATTGGCATACATGCACAGTCACATACACATCTATGGAGACACACACAGTTAAAGAACTACTGACCTGAGAGGGATATGGAGGCTACCATATTTATTTCATTTTAGTTTCAAAAGTATTTTATTAAGAATTTAAGGTTTACAAGATCGCTTAGGTGTAGCCCTTAGCAAAGGGCGAATTTTGTGACATTTATCATGCGAATACAATAAACAGTCTATTCAAAACAAGAATAGCGTAAATAACATATAAACAGTAATGGTTGGTGACATACAGTTAGATAATTCGTTGGTACATTCCAGGTTGACTTACAGGGCCATCATTGGGGCTAGAGGTATTTTTTTTTTATTTTTATTTTTTATCCTTCTCAAAAGGTAAGGGCACACGAACGTAGTCCCAGAGTTTGCGAACAAGAGAGCCAAGGTTGCCAGGTTCTAGTGAAAGCGTCTGTAGTGTCATTAATTATGGCTAAGGTTCGCTCAGATATTAATATATCTTTAATAATATTATCAGTGAGGTCCATTGATAGTGTTGGTTGTCGCCATTGACGTGCTATATGGATTCTAGCTGCTTTAGCTATGTGCTGGGAGAGCCTATGATGAGGATATTTCCATCCTTGAGGCTTATCCCCTAAGAGTAGGAGTAGAGGGTCTGGTGTGAGTGACTTCTCAAGGGCCGTGCTTAGAGCAGAAGTGACCTGGTCCCAGTATCTTTTTACAACCGGGCAGAACCACCATATGTGGTCAATGGATCCGGGAGAGCCGCAGCCTCTGAAGCATAAATGGGAATTATCTGCTGATATAGCATGCATTTTAATAGGAGTAACATATGTCCTATGTAGTATCTTGTAGTTGGTTTCTATATGGGAATAGAAACTATTTATTTCATTTTAAACAATGCACATTGCCTGACTGTCCTGCTGATCCTCTACCTTTAATACTTTTAACCATACACGCTCAACACCCTTAGACTTGAGTCTAACTGCATTTGTCGCATGCTTGTAAGTTTGTTATTCAGACCCTACTGATGCATGAAAGATCAGCAGGGCTGCCAGGCAACTGGTAATGTTTAAAAGGAATACATATAGCAGCCTCCATATCCCTCCTAGGCCAGTTGTCCTTTTGGGTTAAACACCTCAGGTCATCTTCCATCACATGCCCCTTCTCCTCTTCAATATGTTCCCCAGCCCTGCAGTATGCCAACTTCCCTCTCCCTCTCCTCAGTGCTGCCAGAATCCTAATCCCTCACTAGCAGCAACAGTAGCTATGTCGCAGTGAGGACAGCTTCTTGAGAATTGACTTCAAAGCTGCACCTGTAGCGTCTAAAGGTGCGTACACCCCTCTTGACTTTAGCCACCCATCAGGGATCAGCACCCGATCCCCTAGGGCGACATCATTGGCCGATCTGTAGAGATGCATTTCAGCTATGTAGCTGACAATATGTTCTATTGTTATACGTTGGGCAGGGAAAGACGGAAGCGGCACATGTGTGACTTCACGCAGTGGGCAAGGGGAGGTGCAGATGATGCGTTCGGCCATCACGGGGGATGAGTTGATCCAGTATGCAGATCGCTTGCTGGTTGGGGGCCGCTGTACACATGCTTGACCATCAGTGCCTGTGCCAGTATGTTAGAAACTATGGTAGCAACTATGAAGAGCTGTTCCACTCTCTTCGCTACATGCTTCTATCCTATGTGTTTGGGTTGTAGGAGGAAAGCAGAGTGCCTGGAGCAAACCCACACATACACAGGGAGACCATACAAACTCCATGCAAGTATTGTCCTGGTTTGATTTAAACAGGACGCCTGATAATGCAAGCCAATAATGCTATCCACTATACTACCATGCTGCCCAACTTCCATTCAATATCATTACATTGAGCGTTCAGCTAACAATAATAAACTCAACTTGGAACCATTGGAAGCCATGCTACAGACAGCCTCCCTATGGGCACTCTATGACTAGCTGTAACTTTTTGTATGTAAGTTCTGCCTATCTAACCCCACCTGTAGATAGTAGACCCGAGCAGTGATTATACTGCTAAGGTATGTAGGATGCAGGGGCGTAACAATAGACCCTGCAAGGGATGCAGTGCAGGGGGGCCCAGAAGCTGCAGGGGCCCCATGGGGAGAGAAGTTTCTTTTCCCTGTCCTTAGAGACTGACAACTAAGGGTATGGAGAGAAAAACATTTCTGCTCTCTGCACAATTTTTCTAATGCCTGCATCTGCTCAGCCACTGATAAGGAATCATACAGAGTTTTGCAGACAAAGATTTATAGACAGTCCATATTCAGTGTTCAGCAGGGTCAAGGGTGCGGGGCCCCATCCAAAATTTCGCAGGGGGGCTCAGTGAGTTCTAGTTACGCCACTGGTAGGATGTTTTTTAATACTGGAATAAAATAATTCAGCTCTCTGCCTCAAAAGCAGTCACACAAAGTTCTGAATGGGCATTACATCTGCAGCATACAAAGTTAGCCAATAATGCGATACAGAGAAATGAGTGAGAATGCTAGAAGCCAGCTAGATTGGTATTCTAGCTCATGACATATGGACTGTGCCGCTGCCAGGGACTGGATGAGTTTCAAATGCAAGAATATGAAGAAACATGGTCTGCCCTGCCAGCAACAGCAGCATTCATTATCAAGAGTGAATCATGCAAATATGTTAAATGAGTTGCCTGGTGATTGTTTTTAACATAAGGGACTGTCTTAAAGTAAAACTAGTCTTTAGAATGATTTTGATCACATGTGTGAATGAGATAAACGTGTAAACAATACTGTCATTTTGAACTCATTATTTAAATGTTTCTATGTGTATTTTACTTCCGCCACATTTATGCTTACTGTACATATGCATGCAGATTCTGTTTTTAGCATTACTTTCGGTTTCACTTTCTCACCAAAGCAAGCTCTGTCTGACCGAACTGTTTCTCCCGACAAAACATTTTTTTTTCGGGTTTAAATAACAGTGCAGAAAAGTCAAATTACTTGACATCGATTAACTCTTACAGTATTTCAGTTTTTGATCATTACAAGAGTAATAAAATAAAAAATCAATTCTTTATTTTTATCTGGTAAACAAGTAATAAGGATGGTAACTAGGCAATCCAAAGGTTAAAATCTCTATTACTTTTCTTGTTGATAAATGATCATTCCCCAGTTTACCTGACTCTTATTTGGCACACACAAAATTTGGTACACAAAAAGGAAGTTGCAGAGCATGCTGGGTTGTCCTTTTTTGCTTCTGTACTTCCCCCCAGACTTAACTTATGCAGCCTGATTGGCTGAAGTCTCTTTCCCTCCTGTAAGGTTGAAAAAATAGAGGCGCCAAAACAGGATAAGATGAATTAAAAACCGTTTAAAAACGAGGGGGTGGGTGGATTCACTACCCTCATAAGAATGACCAGGCTAAATGCAAGCCGTAATAATCAACAACTATTTATTGGTCTCCAAATATAATGCAACGCGTTTCACGGGCACACATCCCGCTTCATCAGGCAATCTGAGGTAGGAGAACACAGTTCTGGGTCATTTGTGAGCTAGAGCGCCTCTAGCTCACAAATGACCCAGAACTGTGTTCTCCTACCTCAGATTGCCTGATGAAGCGGGATGTGTGCCCGTGAAACGCGTTGCATTATATTTGGAGACCAATAAATAGTTGTTGATTATTACGGCTTGCATTTAGCCTGGTCATTCTTATGAGGGTAGTGGATCCACCCACCCCCTCGTTTTTAAACGGTTTTTAATTCATCTTATCCTGTTTTGGCGCCTCTATTTTTTCAACCTTACATATCTTGTCCACCCCAGGTGGAGGGGTATATCCCCATTTTCTTGCTATAGAGAGCGACTTTTTATGCCTGAGTGGGGTCAGGTAAAAATTCTCCCCACCTGCCATTTCAGTGGTCGCCTGTGAGGTGACCCACACTTGTGAGTATACTCTCATTGAAATACTTTTTTCCATATTGGCTAAACTTACTACACCAGATTCGGCTCTCGGTCTTTGTTTCCTGTCTTTCAAGCATCTCTTTCCCTCCTGTTTTTCCCTCCCACACCTCTGTTCCTCTCTGATTGGCCAATATTTCTCATGCTGAAACAATGCAATAGTGAAGGGTGGGCAAACCAGGCAGAGGAGACTAAGGGAAGAAATTGCATCAGAATTGGCTTCAAAATAGCCACACTTAAAATGGAAATGCTAAGAAGGATTTTCTCTTTTTTTTCCTGTAGAAAAATTACTAAAATCAAAACGTGGACAGTGCAATACATATGTTATGTAAGTTGAGCAAGTATTCATCTACTTATATGTATGTTTTTTTTTTCTGAGGTAGTATGGTTGACAGCTCCTCTTTAAGAGGAAACTGGAGATAGCCTTACCAAAACTGTGCAGCTTTCCTAGCTCACAGCAACTAAGATGACTTTTAACTACATTTAGACACAATTTTATTCCTTATATCTTATATATATTTTCCTTTAGGAAACTGCTGTTTTTAAGCCTAGTACACACCTTCAGTTTTAATTGGCCAATGAATAGCCATTTTTTCCATCTCCATATAGTTTGAGAGCTCAAACGCTTCCTAGCGTCTTCCTCCCCTCCGCACGTAAACCGCTGTATGACGCTCGGTAGAGGGAGGAAGAAGCCAGGAAGCCTGCGCATTCGCAGAGCGGAGCTGCAGGCTTTCTATTCTGGGGCACAGCGGGACTTTGTCAGAGTCGCCGGTTACAATGTAATTGATAGTGGTCAGCCTGGAAGCAGGAGCGCTTACATAAGGAGGTGGTGAGTGTCTCCTCTTTACCAAAAACCCTTATGTTTATATGCATACCCACAGTGTCTGCTCAGGGTCCCTTTTAAAGAGAAAAGACAAGACGAGAGGAGCACTCTGTAGTGTGATACCTTTTAATTAGTATAAAAATGCGCAATAAAAATGCACTTAATGCACTTACTAGATACATGCAGTGAGCAGGCATTTGGTTTGCAGTGGCCAGCGGTTAACTGACGAAGACGTGGATACGCCGAAACGTGTCTTGAAGTTACCTGCACACAGTCACCCCTTAGGAGACACCTGGTGTCCACTTTCCATGCCGCTGGCCACTGCAGCCTCAGGCCATTTCCAGGAGGGGACGTTTTTCTTATGGGCTATATGCCAAACCAAATGCCTGCTCACTGCATGTATCTAGTAAGTGCATTTTTATTGCGCATTTTTTATACTAATTAAAAGGTATCACACTGTGGACCACTCCTCCTGTCTTGTCTTTTGTGGGTAATTTTCCAACTGACAAGCAAGCAATAGCTCACTCTGTGCATAGAACTCTCAGTAAAGAACATTCCACACATATCACCTGACAGAACTAAAGCTGTCACTATTAGTGATAAATTTCAGAATGTAAATCACTGTGACCAGAGCTGGGACAAGGGCCTCCAGCACTTAAGGCTGAGACACCAAAGTGCGCCCCTCTATCCCTCCCACCCCAGCCATCACACACTGATTGCTATAAGACTAAGAAGCTCCACAGGGCCCACAACCTCCCCAACATATCTAGTTATCTGGCTGGCAGTCACTGCCATGTATCCCCTTTTCTTATTTCTTTCTGCTTCATACACAATTAGGAATGATAGCTGAATAAATTGTGTGCCCCCTCCTACACTGCGCCCTGAGGCTGGAGCCTCTCCAGCCTATGCCTCGGCCCAGCCCTGACTGTGACAAAAGAGTTTACAATTGGGCATACACTGACTAAAAAAATATATGAATAAATATTGTTAAAAATAAGCATGTATTATGTTATTCAATGTTATTCATTATGTTATTTTCACTACAGTTCTTCTTTAAAATGGGTTCGGTGATCATTTTAAGTCAATAGCAAACATTTCTAGATTCTTGTTGGTGCAGACATCCCCAAACTGTGGAATGTAAGTCTCAGTGATTATTTTATTTGCAGGCATCTACACAGGTCTGGCATTTGAACCCCCTCTTTATCATTGCTTTTTATTCTGGAGTAGTGAAAATGTCATAAAACATGCTAATTATCTCCACAAGCAGATCAGCAGATCAGTTGCTATAAGCTTGGAGTTGCTAATCTCAATTTATGCATGAAAAGTAAGGTAAATTAGCTTGTTAGGAGAAGATTTTGCTCTGTATTAGTTCTGAGATCTCCTATATACAACGTCATTTTGTTAAATCTGCTACCACTTTATTATTATTTTTTTCTCTGAAAGGGACATTAGAACAAACAAACTAACACAGAACACTTATATCGCGTTTTTCTCCTGGTGGACTCAAAGCGCCAGAGCTGCAGCCACTAGGACATGCTCTATAGGCAGTAGCAGTGTTAGTGAGACTGGCCCAAGGTCTCCTACTGAATAGGTGCTGGCTTACTGAACAGGCAGAGCCGAGATTCGAACCCTGGTCTCCTGTGTCAGAGGCAGAAGATTCTGCAATGGATGAAATAATGCACAGCTTCCTCTGTGCTGGTTTATTTCTTGGACTTTTGAAATGTGTAAAGTGCAGCCTTACACAGGCCTGTATTTATAGAAAATCATACAGCTGTATCCAATACAATCCCTGCAGTACATGCTGGAACATGACTTTGCAGGGTGGTGTATGCATACGAGTTATAATTACAATGTGAATAACAGGTTAATCTGTGATGATTCTACCCTACATATTTAAAATTTGTTACCAGCCTACTCTCTCAGCAGCAGACTGTTTATTGTTACACGTCTGCTGCCAGTGTGTGTGTGGAATGGCTGTTTTGACTGCATCTCCTTATGCTCCTTTTCTTAAGAGTAGAATAATACAAATTAAATGTACTGCATTTTTATCCTATTTAAGTTTAAATACTAATTAATAAACACAGTTTATATTGTTTCCTAATTGAGTAACATCTAGTAATAGCTGTTATGTATCTTGACTCCCATATATTTCAGAAGAAACTCTTTAGGCTCCACTTCCACTGTGTGCCAGTGTCCGACGCCGAGACAAATGAGGCACTGGTACTGATGTGAATACGTATCAGAATCCCGCTGCCATGACAATGCTCAGCAATGGGGATTCCAATCCAATCTGCAAAAAAAAAATGCAGCAGGCTCTCTCTCTCTCCCATCCCCTCTACATGAATCAAGAGCAGTCTACTGATTTCAAAAGGCCGTACTTTCGGATCTGAATTTGCGTGCTGGAAAACAGGGCAAAATAGGTTCAGTGGAAATTGGGTCTTAGGAAACATTTCATTGTCAAAAAACTAATGGACACTATGAGAATATGTGATGTATGGCTCCAACATCCCCACATTTCATTTAAACACCTTTATAATACCTTTCTTGTCCGTATTGTCCTCTAATACAGTTCATGTGTATTATGGCTATCTTGTTTAAAGAGGTTGATGTGAGGCTTAGTGGACTTTGTTTGCATCCTTCTTGTTTTGCTTATGTTAATTTATTTGCTGTTAACTGGATTAGTGTGAGGATCCGAGTAGCTGGCAGGCTTTTGGCCACTGTTCAGGTCTGCATTCTGCGGGTCTCTGGAAGAGAGACCTTTTGTCAGTTGTGCAGCTTGCTGCTGAGGAATTTGCATACGTTTGTCATGCAGATTGCCTAGCCACATGCTTTGTAGGCTTGCTCTATATATGTACCATGTGATATCACAGACCTGGGCTGGTCATAAGAGTTAGTTCCTGTGTAACACTCGCCTGGAGTGTCAGCCTTGCTCTTTGTTGAAGATTAGCCTAGAGTTATTACTGGGACTGCACTAGGCAGGTTTCCCTAGTGCAGTTAGGATTGCATTATTTGTATTGCCTGTTCTGTCTGTCTGTGGGGTGCTAACCAGAGCAGCGGTTGTTACTGGTAGGCCCCTCTGTTCTGTTGTTGCCTTACTCGGATCGCACTCGCTCTGACGGTAAGAGCAGTGGATCGTATCTCTTATGTATTCCTGTTTTCATGTGTCTGTCTTGTCTGCTACGACCGCTTGCTGGAGGCTCGGTGAGGTAACCGTTAAGCAAGCGCTCGTGTCCTCTGTTTCATGTTTGTTTGTCGGTGGTTAGTTAGGCGTGCTTGTCTCTGTTGTGCTTATCACGCACAAACGCGTGCACTGTTGTGAATGAGTGCGGTGTTCGCGTTTAGCTAGCGTTTGTTATTTTCCTTATCTCCTCATTGTATGATTTGCTGTGCCTTTGCTACTCTCGTGCTCTGCCTTGCTGTAGCCTTGTGTCACCTCTGGCAATCGCCTCTCCCGCGATTGCGTTCCTACTTCATATCTGCTGTTGTGTGTGCACCGTCGCGGGTTGGCGACTAGTTTGGTGCACACACATACCGTCTGTCGCTTTGCTCTCTCTCTTTCAGGGCTATCTTGCCCTGCGTTTCTTCCCTTCGTGCAATTCCTGTCTGGCGTGTGTGGCAGGGCTGAGGAGCTGTTCCTCTGCACTCCACAGCTCCCCCTGTCGACAGGAATTTCCCTCTACAGGTGCATTGCACCTTTTGCTGGGTTCCCACAAATTACACGCTTGTGGAGGATTTCTGCAGTGTCAGCACACGTCTTGTGCGCTGATCACGGAGAGAATTTCACAATCGTTACAATTAGGTTCTGAAAGATCCCAGCTAGAACATCACTTGTTGATATAAATACAACAACAAAACATTTGTAAAACACTTTTCTCCCTAAGGTGCCTAAAGACTGTACATTCTCCTACTACAGTAAATACTAAGTCAATTGATTTGATCCTCTGTACTGGTTTTATATACAATATTTATATTCATATATTAAAAAAAACTCATGGCCAGGTTGAGCTATTTGATCTTTATACAGTGTGAAAGAATGGCTGAAAAATAATTTTATTTTTCAGGAAAAGTGATTGACGGAAAATATGTTGCTCCACGGATCCTCAAACATTTATTTTAAAGGAGTACTGTAATAAAAAAAAAAAGTAGAAGAGAGTTTAACTTACCTGGTGCTTCTACCGGCCCCCTGCAGACGTCCTGTGCCACACTGGGACAAAACACTCCTCTGATCCCCTGCCGCGGCTTGCTTCAGTTTTTTGCAACTTTAATGTCGCAAGCCACTGCGCCTGCAGGGCCCTGGCCATGCACCTCCTCACTCCCACTGACGTCACTGGGAGCTTCCTGCGCAGTATTGTGCCTGCGCAGGAAGCTTCTGGCGACGTCAGTAGTTCTGCGCCTGCGTAGTACACTCCAGACAGTGTGGACTTGATTGACGCACTGGAGGAAGCCCCGGGTAAGTAGATTTATTTTTTCTTCTGGCAGCCCCCTGCAGTCACCCTGTGCCCACGCCATTCCTCAACGATCCCACGGTCCCCAGCGGCGGCTCAGCTTCACTTTGCTGAGTCCCTGTCTACTGTGCCTACCACTGTGTACTGCGTCTACCGGCCCTGGCGGCGCGCATCCTCGTTCGTGCTCCAGCCAGGGGCGTGAATGCGGATGAGCGTGGCCAGTGGCTGTCGACGCACAAGATGGCAATACCAAAATTGTGCCACGGCGGGGGACGGGAGGATTGTTGAGGACTGGCACAGGCGCAAGGCGGCTGCAGGGGGCTGGCAGAAGCCACAGATAAGTGAAACTCTTTTTTTTTTCTATCTTCAGGTTCCCTTTAACCGTTTCAGGACTGGCTACCTAACCCCCCTTAATGACCAGGCAATTTTGCATGGGGGAGCCTATTTGGGGGGGTCAGGCAGCCGGATCCGTGGTAGGGCTATGCTGGGCATGGTGTCCCCAGTGTAGCCAGGTATCCCCTGTAATGCAGGCAGCCTTTACTCACCTCCCAGGCTCCAGCAATGAGCAGCTGTGGACCCCTCCGCTCTGGCCGGCATCCACACTCGCACTGCCGCTAAGTTCCAGGTCACGGCTTGATGACGGGACCCGATACTTACATCAGAGCGTGCAGGGATGCAGGCCAGAGCAGAGGGGAGCGAGGATCGCCAGGGGAACATCAGGACGCCGCAGCTCTTACAGTGATCACTACGATCCACCGGCAATTATAGTTATCACGTGATCAGGAGCCAAGTGCGATGGCTCCTGATCACTGAGGGAAGATGATAGCTGTCATATGACAGCTTAATTTCCCCTCCCAGGTGAGCATGATCGCGTCGGGAGCAGAAAAGGCAGGCGGTGTAAATCCTACGCCACATCAGGCTAAGACAGCCACAAGTACCGCGTAGGATTTAATATGGGCAGTCCCCAAAAGGTTAAGTGCTGCAGCTAGTGTCATAGCAATACCACAGAAATTGCTATGGTATCCATGAGAAGATAGGGGAATGAAATGATTATTTAATGGGGGAGGTCTATGTTGGTCAGCTGTGTGTAAAAATATGGATTACTTACTTGGTGTTTATTAAGGGAAAGTGTTGCCCCTGGCTGCTGGCAAGAAGCCTCCCTATGCACACCCACAACACAGGCACACAGATGCTGTTGGTCAGGGGTGGCTGGGAATAGGGGGCCTTGGATGGCAAGAGGAACAAATCCAGCCCTGGCTTTCTGTGTGGAAGACTGATACACTTCCAAATGTAACTTTTTACATTACCAAATGTTACTTTTTACATTTACGAGCCGGTTATAACAAAATGTAATTATAGAATGTAGAATTAGCAATTTCACAGAACTGATAAAAGTATGTAAGATGCTATACAGACCACCAGCATGTAACATCAGCACCCAAGGGAGCTCTGAGTCACACTTAAGGTAGTACCAATAGCTTTTTGAATTAGATGGAACAGTTTGAATCTTAGTGGTGCTTATGCCCTGCTGACTGCTCCAGTGTAGCACAAATAATCATTTTCAAACAATAAACACAAAGCTGGAAGTATGAGAAAGAAAACCACACATGAAATGTGTCAGTTATTGGCTTGGCTGTGTGGATGACTGGTCAGAAGCAGGGATATTTTACAAGACGGTCTGGATACAGGCTTGTCATAGTAATTCACGTCACACAGATAGATACAAATAGGCTGAAGGGACGTTTCTGTCAGATGACTTTGTGCATCATCAATTCCATACAGTCATTTACTGTATGTCCTAAACCAAGAAGAGATAGAGGACAAGAAAGACATTTCTTTTAAACAAAGAAATATTTATGGATTTAGTATCAGTATTGACATGTGTATCCAGAGTTAATATGTGCTATTATAGCTGAATGTGTTTACTGGTGTATCGACCTTTGTTTATTGTGACAATCCAATGCCATCTTCTCTGCAGGAATCCCCCAAACATCCTTTTTTTTTTGTTTTAAAGAAAGGTTTTATAGTTTTTTTCCCCTTTACTCTTAGTTCTATTTTATTTATTAGCTTTCTAGCTTAAAAAAAGAGAGGAAAAACATATTTTTTAAAAATAAAACATATGGAATATTACAAATAAAAATTGGAGTTTTTTAGTTTCACCTGTTGGGCTGACTGACAAATTTCGTATCTAGAACAGATTCTTGTTGTTCTTGTATTTCTGTAGGGAAACTAATGACGCGTGTAAAGAGCCACAAAAAAACACCTGCTTAAAGGGTACCTTAACTGAAGAAAAAAAATACTTTCACTTACCTGGGGCTTTGACCAGCCCCCCCACATCCATCCTGTCCTCCGTTCCTGCGCCACTGCTTACTTTCGTTTCTGCCGACTGATCAGTCTGCGGTCCACTGCGACTGCGCAGCCCTTGCCAAGCGTATCCTAGTATTGCTGACGTGAACGCGCTCATTCATCATTGCTCATTCATCAGCGTCACTTAGAGATCTGGCGCGCCAAATCTCTAAGCGATATCGTGATACCCCTGTGCGTGCAATACATTCTTGGCCAAGATGGTCCAAAACAGACACGTCAGCCGAGTTCTCTCTAATGTATGTACAAGGCTCTACCCACAAGACAAGAGGAATGGAATTACACCAGCAGAAAGTGCTTTTCATTATCAATACAGAAGGAGATACTATATCGCCTACTAAGGTTTTATTTGAAATAAAGTTAAAATGTACATTTTTTATAAATACTGAGGGGAGCTGCTTGGATGATTGTACATTAAAAAAAAAAAAAAAAAAAATTCACATCATTTTTACATTTTTCTATATTTTACTTTTTTACAGAACAATTTTTATGTATCTCTTTTGGTGTAAAGAGGGCACAATTAGGAATAGAAACTACCCCAATAAAAACTTCTTTAACCCTCTGGGCGATACAATTACATCGCCCAGGAGGGAGCGCAGCACTTTTTTTTTTTTTAAATCATGTAGCGAGCCCTGCGCAGCGGCACCCCCCCACCCACTCTGATCGCCTTCGGCGACCAGAGTAAGCAGGAAATCCCGTTCAGAACGGGATTTCCTGCTGGGCTTCCCCATGGCGACGGGGCGGGATGACGTCACCGACGTCATGGACGTCGTGACGTCAGAGGGGTCTCGATCCACCCCTCAGCGCTGCCTGGCACTGATTGGCCAGGCTGCGCCAGGGGTCTGGGGGGGGGGGGTAGCGGTGGATCAGCGGCGAGCGGCAGCGATCGGAAGTTACACGCAGCTAGCAAAGTGCTAGCTGCGTGTAACAAAAAAAATTATGCAAATCGGCCCACCAGGGCCTGAGAAATCCTCCTGCGCGACATACCCCGAGCTCAGCTCGGGATTATCGCCCAGGAGGTTAATAAAAACTTTTTTGCTCTTAACATAGTGTGAACCAAGCCGTTGGCATTTATGAGGACGATACCACTTTAAGGAAATATATGAGGAGCAACTGAGGTGTGGACAAGGGTTTGCAGGGCAGAACAGTTCAGTCTGTGAGCTCCACAAAAGCCCGATGAGCTGCAGTGACTGTATGAACCAAGCTATTGGCATTTATGGAAAATACAAGGAAAGGAAATACAAGAGGAGGAAAGGAGGTGTGGATATTTGCATATAAATATGGCTACTGGTCTAAACGGATCTAATGATTCTGATGAAGACGGCCTTTTGTCCGTTGAAACATGTCAATCAAATTGCTCTGATACTGTGGAGGTCAAAGGGGCGACCCGCTTTAGCTCAAGTATCTATCATTCCTATCCGCAGATAGCACGCTGCATAGTATTGCACAGGTGGCAAGCTACAGAAGTGGAATGCAAAGAAGTGGCAACTACAAAGTGAATGAGACACACAAGGAAGTGACATCACCTCACATGATCAGAAGACCGGAAGTCCCGCGCCTGAGATCGGGTAATCCCTCTGCTTACTACCGGTGGAGAACGCACTAGCGGTGGTGTGAACAGTTCCGCCTGCAGCAGTGGGGAAGTGCAGAGAACATTGGATACTAACTGCTGTGTAGCACACAAGTAACAGTTACTCCAACGGATGGTGAAAATCACAACACAGGTCATATGGAGATTACCATATATGGTCTGTAACTGTGAAATAGGAATTGCTGAAATGTACTCTGAAGCTCCTAAGGAGTATTTAACTGAGTGATAATATCACCTCTGACACCTGGAATGGTTATATGATAGACTATTATGAATATTCAAATCTAATCCTATTACCATTTCCCTATGCAGGAGATTTTAAATTGAGTTTTGCTATGGTGCACAACTTGTAATGGACAAGGAGTCATTTTTGGTATTTTTTGGAATATTTTTTTACCCCCAACACAATTTTTAAAGGAAACCAGTTTGCTCATATGTGTGATTGCATGTACAGAGATTACTATTTTATAAGTGAGTGAACACTGCTCCTTTAAGCCACTCACACCTGCCCCCACTCTCACTCTCATCCTTTGAAGTTCATGCTGTCTGTCTCTACTCTCCATACCACTTTCAGATTACTGTTATCTACCGCCCTCCAGCCTCTACTTTCATTGATCACTTTTCAGCATGGCTTCTCCAGTTCCTCTCCACTGATATACCCTCTATCATCATTGGAGATTTTAATATACAGTGGGTTGCAAAAGTATTCGGCCCCCTTGAAGTTTTCCACATTTTGTCATATTACTGCTACAAACATGAATCAATTTTATTGGAATTCCACATAAAAGACCATCACAAAGTGGTGTACACATGAGAAGTGGAACGAAAATCATACATGATTCCAAACATAGTTTTACAAATAACTGCAAAGTGGTGTGTGCATAATTATTCGGCCCCCTTTGATCTGAGTGCAGTCAGTTGCCTATAGACATTGCCTGATGAGTGCTAATGACTAAATAGAGTGCACCTGTGTGTAATCTAATGTCAGTACTAATACAGCTGCTCTGTGAGGGCCTCAGAGGTTGTCTAAGAGAATATTGGGAGCAAGAACACTGTGTGTTATGTCTTCGGACACTGTTGACCCTTCCACCGATGGAGGAGACGTTACCCAGTAATGGGATCTAAGCGCCCACGGGCCTTCACCAACAAACCTCAAGGGGAAAGCTGGACTTAGCTGCCTAGTGTTCACCAGGTCACTACTGGGATAGTCTCAGCTGGTGGTTGGGAGAACAATGCCACTAGAGTAATCCAGTAAGGGTAAGTCCGTTGAGGCAATCCGGGTCAGGGCAGGCAGCAAGCAAGAGCAAAGTCCAGTAACAATCCGAGTCAGGGCAGGCGGCAGGCAAGAGCAGAGTCCAATGGCAATCCGAGTCAGGGCTGGCGGCAGGCAAGAGCAGAGTCCAATGGCAATCCGAGTCAGGGCAGGCGGCAGGCAAGAGCAGAGTCCAATGGCAATCCGAGTCAGGGCAGGCGGCAGGCAAATCAGGATAGTCAAACAGGCTGGGTCACAACAGAAGATCAGACAGGAAATCAGGCTTGGTCAAGAGCGAACTGCTGAACACCAAACTAGCTGTCAGAACGAACAGCACTGAACGCTGGGAAGGGACCGCCTTTTATAGGGGCAGGGCCGCACTTTGGCGCGCGATCTCGAACGCTGCGCATGCGTACAAATGTCCGGCATAGTCCCGCGCATGCGTACGCATGACCTGACGCCATTCCGCATGGACGTACGCACGCCCCCGACCGTCGTAGCCAAACCACGGCCAGCAACGCGCGCGCGCAGAGACCACCGGACGCCAGTGCGGGACTGAAGCCACACACGGAGGACGCCGCGGACGGAGCAGAGCCACGTGAGTATGACACTGCCCCCCCCCTTAAGGGCAGTCTCCGAATGCCCTCAGGACCAGGTTTCCCTGGAAATCTCTTGTGGAAAGCCTTCACCAGCCGAGGAGCATGGACGTTCCGTGCCGGTTCCCAGGAATTCTCCTCGGGACCGAAACCAACCCATTTGATTAAATATTGTACTGAGTTCCCCCGCCTTTTGCTATCCAGGATTCTCTCTACCTCAAATTCCTCTTGACCCTCAACCAAGGTAGGCTGAGGAGGACCCGTCACTCTACTGCTGTAACGATCATGTACTACCTTCTTCAGGCAAGATACGTGAAATACCGGATGAATCTTAATAGACTCGGGTAAAGCAAGCTTGAACGCTACATCATTGATCTTCTGGATGATGGAAAAAGGACCGATAAACTTGGGTCCTAACTTCCTGGAAGGACAGCGGATATTGAGATTAGTTGTCGACAACCATACTTTATCTCCTATTTTGAAAACCGGATTCCTGCCTCTCTTCTTGTCAGCAAACTTCTTTGCTTTGGTCTGGGCCTGCTGAATTTTCTCCTGCAGTTGAATAAAGTTTTCTGATAGCCACTCCAGTCTCTCTTGAACTTTAGGAACCGATGAATCCGTTTAGATACCCGGAAAAATTACTAGATGAACTCCATAATTTGAAAAATAAGGCGTTTGTCCTGTGGTTGAATGAACCGAGTTGTTATATGCCACCTCTGCCAAGGGTAGAAGACTAGACCAATCATCCTGGGCTGCTGAAGAGAAGCATCGCAAATATTGTTCCAGAGATTGATTGGTCCTCTACGTCTGGCCATTAGTTTGAGGATGATACCCTGAAGACAAAGAAAGTTTCACATCCAAGTTTTTCCATAATTCCTTCCAAAACTTTGAGGTAAATTGTACCCCTCTATCAGATAGAATATTAGCTGGCAATCCATGCAAGCGAACAACTTCCTTGATAAAAATCTCAGCAGTAGTAGCAGCCGACGGAATTCCTTTTAGGGCTATGAAATGGGCCATCTTAGTAAACCTGTCAACTATCACCAAAATAGCCGTGTTGCCGGAGGATACAGGTAATTCCACAATAAAATCCAATGATATCATCTCCCAGGGGCGGGAGGGAATGGGAAGTGGTGTTAAAAGTCCCCATGGTTTGGACCTGGAACTGTTAGATCTAGCACATATAGAGCATGCCAGCACATAATCAGCACAATCCCTCCTCATCTCTGGCCACCAAAAATTTCTCTGTAATAATTCTAGTAGCAAAAAAGTTTCTGTACCGTGTTAGCCAAACAAATTATATAGGTAGAAAAAAAAACAACGTTTTGTAAGAAATAATACCTTTTAATGGCTAACTAATAGAGTTAAATGATGCAAGCTTTCTGGGATCAATCAAGAAAATGATCAATCAAGAAAAGTTTCTGAGTACAAATTTATGAAAATGTTCAAGACATTAACAGAAGGTTTAAATTGTGGAACAGGATTCATGACACCTTATGTAACATGATTGATTTGGCTTCATGATCTTCAGAAACCTGCTGGATTTCATGTATGGTTGCACTAACTCACTGGCTCCAGCCTGCTGATCACCTGACACCTAACGGATAAACAGTAACCAACACAACTGTCATCTTCGTGTTTACCATTTATCTGCATCAGTGTTTTACTTCAGCTTACATCTGGAAATATGCCTGAAGAAGGGGACTAGATCCCAGAAAGCTTGCATCATTTAACTCTATTAGTTAGCCATTAAAAGGTATTATTTCTTACAAAACGTTGTTTTTTTTCTACCTCTGTAATAATTCCAAAGTTTTAGCAGTTCCACCATGGCCGGCCAGTTTATGATCATGACATAAAGATAAAACATATACTCTATCATCTTCGGGAACAAAGATCTTATCCTTAAACAAAAATAGACCATCCTGCAACTGAAGTCCAAAAGATGAATCTGGAGGTGAGGACAAGGAACTGAGTCTGATCTGTTGTAGGAGATCAGATTGGATAAGGAGAAAGTTCCGGGTGGACAGAATAGTATCTGGAGGGGAAGAAGGATCCTTTTCAGTAAACATTCGTGAGAGAGCATCAGGCTTCGTGTTTTTTGAACCTGGACAATAAGTCAAATGAAAATTGAACCTAGAAAAGAACAAAGCCCATCTAGCCTGCCTGGGTCTGAGGCGTTTAGCGGTGCGAAGATACTCCAAGTTCCGGTGATCAGTAAAGATAAGAATAGGCTCCTTAGTTCCTTCAAGTAAATACCGCCACTCCTCAAGGGCTAATTTAATGGCCAAGAGCTCTCTATGTCCAATGTCATAATTCTTTTCTGCAGGATTTAATTTCCTAGAAAAATAAGCAACCGGATGTAGTGCAGATTTGGGTTCAAAATACTGGGACAAGACCGCCCCTACTGCGGATTCTGACGCATCCACCTCAAGCACAAAGGGTCTGGTTGGATCAGCATGCCGTAATATTGGAGCAGATGTAAACAGCTTTTTGAGTAAATCAAATGCTACTTGAGCTTCCGGAGTCCAGGAGAAAGTACGTTGAGCCTTGGTAAGCTGTGTAATTGGAGTTACAACAGCTGAGAATCCTTTAATAAATTTCCTATAGAAATTTGCGAACCCTAAAAATCGCTGCATCTCTTTCTTATCAATAGGTGTGGGCCAATCCAAAATGGCTGAGACTTTATTGGGATCCATAGAAACACCATACAGTCATGCGCAGGAACTACCGCAACCTGGATCTGAATACCCTGACTGAGGCCTTGCAACCTTTAAGTACTCTGTCATCCTACACTGACCCCGAGGCAGCATCCAGTTACTTATTTAGTGTAGTCTCCTCTGCCATGAATTCAGCTGCCCCACTCACCACCACCTACTAGCAGGCAGCCCCGGCTCACTGAACAAATCAAACAGCTGAAAAGGCTCTCCAAGGTGGCAGAAAGGTGCTGGAGAAAGAGCACTGCTGTAGAGGACTTCCACCACTACAAACAAACTATGCAGGAGCACAGGGATGCCCTCACCTTTGCTAAGCAGTCTTATTTCTCCTCGCTCATTTCCTCACAGTCCCATAACCCAAAACAATTGTTCAACACCTTTAACTTCCTACTTCGTCCCCCACCTCCTCCCCCTACCACATGTCTGTCAGCTGACAACTTTGCATCATACTTGCGTAATAGCTTCAACACGCAACCACCTTTACCAGCTCAACCATCACCTGTAGATTCCTTCTGTCCGCCTGCACCCTCGCCCACTACTAACTGTCTTCCCCCCGATCCACAAGACCACTCTCCCACTCTAATATCTTTCACCACACTCACTGAACAGTGTCTTTCCTCACTAATCTCCAATGCACATCTCACTACCTGTGCCCTGGACCCCATTTCCTCCCATCTAAACCCCCAGCTTTCCTCCTCCCTTAATCCCGCTCTAACAACTCTATTCAATCTTTCTATCTCCACTGGCACTCTTCCTTCCTTATTCAAACAAGCTATCATCACAAACAAGCTATCATCACACCACTTATCAAAAAACCCTCTCTTGATCAAACTTCTCTATCCAATTACCGTCCTGTCTTGCTCCTCCCCTTTGCTTCTAAACTGCTGGAACGTCACATCCATTCAGAATTGTCTGCCTTTCTCTCTACCAACTCCTTACTTGACCTCTTTCAATCTGGATTCTGCACACACCATTCCACCGAAACTGTCCTCACGAAAGTTGCTAATGACCTACTGGTAGCTAAATCCAAAGGCCAGTTCTCCATTCTAATACTCCTTGACCTTTCCTCTGCCTTTGACACGGTTGATCATGCTCTGCTTCTGCTGACACTGTCATCTTTAGGAATCAAGGGACAAGCACATTCCTAGATCTCCTCTTATCTCTCTGGACGTTCTTACACTGTGTCCTTCTCTAACACCAATTCCTCCCCACGCCCACTGTCTGTTGGTGTTCCTCAAGGCTCTGTTCTTGGGCCACTTCTTTTTCTCAGTCTACACTCATGGCCTGGGACAACTAATTAACTCTTTTGGCTTCCAGTATCACCTCTATGCGGATGACACCCAAATCTATCTCTCAGCTCCTGATCTGTCATCACTACTATCTAGAGTCCCCAACTGTCTACATGCCGTTTCTGCATTTATGTCCTCCCGCTTCCTCAAACTCAACATGAATAAAACGGAAATTGTGATTTTTCCACCATTGCTATCTACACCCCCACCAATTGCAACCATAACGGTAGACAACACCCCAATAACCTAAACCACTAAGGCCCGCTGCTTGGGGGTTATACTTGACTCAAAGCTCTCCTTTAAACCTAACATTGCCTCATTAACCACCACCTGCTATTTCCAACTCAAAAATATATTCCGTATTAGTCCCTTCCTCACACAAGAGGCCACCAAAATGCTTGTACATGCCTTAATCATCTCCCGCCTAGACTACTGCAACACCCTGCTCTGTGGTCTACCAAAAAAAAGGCTAGCACCTCTCCAATCCCAACTAAATTCAGAGGCCCGCCTCATTCCCCTCTCCACACGCTCTTCCAATGCAGCTCCACTATGCCGTTCTCTCCACTGGTTACCCATTACCCAGAGGATCCAGTTCAAACTCCTGACTCTAACATACAAAGCCCTCCATGAGTTGTGCCCTCCATACATCTCATCACTAATCTCAAGATATTGTCCCTCCCGCAACCTCCGCTTCTCCCAAGAAATTCTCCTGGCCTCTAAGCTGATCACCTCCTCTCATGCTCGCATCCAAGACTTTACACGAGCATCATCCCTTATCTGGAACTCTCTTCCACAGCCTGTACGTCATGCTCCAAACCTGGACATCTTCAAACGCAATCTTAAAACACACCTTTTCAGACAAGCTTATAACATTCTATAGCCCTTATTTACTTATCTGACACAATGTAATCAGAAGCAAAGGATCACTGCCTCATCCATCCTCCACCCCCTTGCCTAGTGTGTCCCCCACTACCCATTAGATCATAAGCTCGCAAGGGCAGGGTCATCCTCCTAATGTTTACTGTTTTTGTCACAATATTTGTGCTGCTTGGAACTCTGTTGTAAATTTTTTTGTGTATCTATGTTCCCCTTGTCGTCTTTTTGTGCTTTGTAAAGCACTGCGGAATATGTTGGCGCTATATAAATAAAAAATAATAATAATAATAATTAAGAAAATAATTTTACCCAGTGTGGGTGGCCACTTATACACGTCCAGCGCACCTTATTATTATATATAAAATGTACATTTTGTTTCATTCATTTTATTTTTACAGAATCTGGAAAAGCTCTGCCTTAAGCAAACATTGTAGACAAGGGAAAAAGATAATGTAAAACAATGATTGTAGTGCGTGAAATAATTTGGGGGATACTTTTATTTTTCAAAGTATCATGGAATTGTCTTTTAATCACCTCCACCCCTATGATGGATCAAATCGTCAAGGCAACTTACATGGTGAGTTAATATGTCATGGCAGCTTAAGGGTTAAAAAACAAGCTCACAACTGCATTAGCCTCATAGAACATGTTCTCATTTAATTCTGCCAGTTTGTAGAAATGATTCAGACATATGTACAGCTATCCAGTCATATCTCAATATTGCATCACATGTCATCATTCCCCACAATCAACATGCTCCTTACGCTCCTCACCTATCCTGGAGGGCTGGCCTTTAGGATTCTGCATGGTTAATGCGCTGCCTCTAGTTGTAGACAGGAAGTGATTTTTTTTTTTATTTATAAGGTTGGAACAGCATCACTGATAAAAGCTAGGCATAATACTATGCCTGGAGGTCTGCTGAGTACACTAGAAACATCAAAGGTCTGATTTAACCACTGACATCTCCATATAGAGTACCTACATTGTCACAGAGGGGGCATTTCTACCCCCCTAGTGACTTTAATAGTAAAAAAAAAAAAAAAAGTACAAAATTAAATAGAGCAAGTAATAAAATAAAGTAAACCTCTGTGACAAATTGAATGTGTAAGTTACATAGCTAGTTTGGTTGAAAAAACACATTTGTCCAAGTCCAGCCAGTAAGGGCCATCACTTGTCAGTGTAAATCCTGTATGTGATTTCCCGCATGCATGATTTTGCGGTTGCAATTTTGGGGGAATTTTTCAGCGAACATTCCATTGCATTTTATGCACGTTTGTAGGTGATTTTTTTTTGTTTGTGAATTTTTCGTGCACACCAATGAAAGTAATTTACATGAAAATTTTTATAATTTACTTCAAAATTGTGCATGATTATTCATACAAGATGTGATTTTTATTTTTTATGGCATTGCCATTAACTTACATTGAACCCACACAAAAAAGAAGACCTGCTGTGCAATTTTAAAATACAACAAAATTGCAAAATGCAAACAAAATGTGACACTATTGAAATACATTAGATGTCCCATGAACGTGGTTTCAGCAAACCGCAAAACAGTAGCAAATTTAAATAATGAAAGGCCCCTAAGTGTGTTAAATTACCTGAGGCCCCAAATCAATAATGAAATGATTTGCATTATTTAATATATTATTATATTTATTATATATATTAATTACACCCTTAACGAAACACTGGCATGTTGACTGGCTGCTGTTGATTCATTTTACAGTGTCAGTCATGATCTAGTATTGTCAAACAAAAACAAAAGCGATAAACCGGTAGATCGGATTATTATTATTTAAGCAAGTGAAGTAAGTGAAGTTAATTTAAGGACATATAGGTATAATTACACTAAGGAGATGATCTATTGATGCTGTGGGCACACTTTTCCAAAATGGCTATGAGTATTGTAAGCTTGCCTGTGCTTGACCGCATGCAGTGTTATATTATATACCAGTCACTGCATACCTGTTCACGGTACCTGTGTGTGTGGCAGCTGCACATTTGTAATACCAGTCACTGCATAACTGTTCACTGCACCTGTGTGTGTGTGTGTGTGTGTGTGTGAAAGCTGCACATTTGTAATACCAGTCCCTGCATACCTGTTCAGTGCACCTGTGTGACAGCATGCAGTGTTATATTATATACAGATATGGAATTTCACCAAGGTGCTTGGTAAGCAGCTAATCAGGTAACAAGTTACCTGACACAATCTGCCGGTGCCTTGTCTCAGCTGGATTGCTCAAACAGCTGGTATCACATCAAAAGTAAAAGAAGAGACGGCACACCACTGGCTGCAATCAAAGTGCTGTGTATTAGCGAGCAAGTCACACTACATGTTAAGGAGGAACACCCTCCTTCATCAGGTGTCAAAAGACACCTGATGAAGGAGGGTGTTCCTCCGTAACATGTAGTGTGACTTGCTCGCTAATACACAGCACTTTGATTGCAGCCAGTGGTGTGCCGTCTCTTCTTTTACTTTTTATATTATATACCAGTCACTGCATACCTGTCCACGGTACCTGTGTGTGTGGCAGCTGCACATTTGTAATATCAGTCACTGCATACCTGTTCAGTGCACCTGTGTGACAGCACGCAGTTTTATATACCAGTCACTGCATACCTGTTCACTGCACCTGTGTGACTGCACATTGTTATACCAGCTGTCACTGAATACCTTTCACTGCATCTGTCACTGCACATTGTATTATACCTAGGAGTCAGTGCATACTTTTCACTTGAATGAATGGCAGACTTGCCCTCCATAACAGATTCTCGTTAACGGCAAGTGGTGTCATATTTGGCACACAGCATTGGGTCAAGGGTCCATCTTACCACAGATGCCTGGTCTGCGAAGCATGGTCAGGGCAGGTACATTACTTATACAGCACATTGGATCCTTCCTTGGATGTGTGGTGATAGCTGTTTCTCAGGCTGCCACTCCGGACCGGAATCGAACCCTGATTCCCTGGCCGTACACAGTCTGAGCAGCGATGAACCCCTAGACTACTGGGTGCGCAGGCTTGACCTGTGGCCAGAGGTCAAGCCTGCGCACTTTTCTCCTATGTTGCTGTCACTTACAGTAAGTAGTAGAAATCTGACATTACCGACAGGTTTTGGGCTAGTCCATCTCTCCATAGGGGATTATCAGCACGGCCTTTATTCTTTATAAAGACATTCCCTGAAAAATGATTTATACAAAGATGCTCACTGTACATGTTTTTGGCAGTTGGACGGAGCAACTGCCATTCACTAAGTGCTTTTGAAAATAAAGAAATCCCTGAGAATCCCCCCATGAGGAGATGTGCTAGTTCAAAACCTGTCGGTTCTGTCAGATTTCTACTACTTACTGTGAGTGACAGCAACATAGGAGAAAAGTGATGCATGGCTCATTTTACTTTGGAAGAAATGTACTTCATATCTGTATATATTTACATATATTTTAAATTTTAAGATTTTCACGGCAGTAGTCCGTTAAACTCCAGGAAGAGAAAATGGTTTCTGATCAGTGTGAAATGGGATTTAGAAGCTCTTTTGGGTTCCCATTGCGGTCTGTGTTTCCATCTGATATAATCAGACCAGAAGTGCATACATTTCTCCAAAAGGGACTGAAATGGTACCAAATGAACCCTTTTTGTTTAATGCAAGAGAGGATTAAAATTCCCACCAGGTTTTTTTTATTGCTGTCCCTGATTTTCAGTCATTAGGCCTACCAAGGTTTGTATTAATGCCATGGAAGACTGTTCAGTTCTCTAATACTAGAAGTCATGGAAAATGTCTTCTATCAGGACACAGGCATTAGTAAGAATGCAAAAGAGGGTTTAATTAATCTTCAAATTACCCAAAACTAGTATCATTGTATTTATTGGGCTTGAGTTGTCATTTGTTTCCTTATTAAAAGAATATGTGTAATGTCTGATTCTTATGAGAATAAGAATCAGAGAATGATTCTTATGAGAATAGAAAGGTATGTTATTAACACGTGAACGCAAAAGATTTGTTTAGATGTGGAAAACCTGCTAAAATCTTTTCTCAAGCAACACCTTGAGACATGGCTGTGGAGGTGTTTGTTCAGAAGCTCTGCCTGCTATTATTTTAAGCACAGTAATGAAACATGGGAGCACTGCCACATTCAGCGATACTTTGTTTCTGTACTTACTGCACACTTTTCTGCTTGTTGAAGATATTTACATTTTCATCAGGTTAGATTTAGAATCTGATCAAGTCATTTCCAGGCACATCAGCTTATGAGTAATGATCTTTCATATATTAGTGCCAATTTGTTTCCTAATGAATTATGTTTCTGTTTATTTAGCTTATATGTCTCTACAATGAAGCTCCCTGAAGTACGCTTTGTTTAGTTTGTGCTGGAATGTAAATACAAAACTACAAAATCCCTAATTAGCTTGACAGAAGTGTAGAGTATGGCTGCAATGCTTGAAGGCAAAATAAAGAGCTGGGATATTGTACCCATAGATTTCTGTACCTGATATTTGCACCTTCCGCTTTAAATGAAAAGTTGATTCCTGTTTATCTCCCACAACTCCCCCTTTGCTGTTAGTTAGGATTGTGATATCTGATTTCATTAGCAGCAGCACTGGTATTGGGACTCATTCATGCAGATATAATTGATCCCTATGAATGGCGTGAATAGACAAACACTACATTCAGATTTCTGATGGTTGTAGTATAAGCCAGCTACCAGCCATCTTTGCTATGCAACGTCCACATATTTGATGTTCTCTTCTTTCAAGGTGGGAGACGGTAGAGAGGATAAAGTCTTCTCCCCACAACGGAAATGGTAGAGATCAGACAGGAAAATCTATCCCAGTGGATTGCTGTTCCCCAGACAAGGCAAGGTTCGCCCCAAACATTAGCTCTGGTTTGTATAGTATTTTATATACACTCACCTAAAGGATTATTAGGAACACCTGTTCAATTTCTCATTAATGTAATTATCTAATCAACCAATCACATGGCAGTTGCTTCAATGCATTTAGGGGTGTGGTCCTGGTCAAGAAAATCTCCTGAACTCCAAACTGAATGTCAGAATGGGAAAGAAAGGTGATTTAAGCAATTTTGAGCGTGGCATGGTTGTTGGTGCCAGACGGGCTGGTCTGAGTATTTCACAATCTGCTCAGTTACTGGGATTTTCATGTACAACCATTACAAAGAATGGTGTGAAAAGGGAAAACATCCAGTATGCGGCAATCGTGTGGGCGAAAATGCCTTGTTGATGCTAGAGGTCAGAGGAGAACTGATTCAAGCTGATAGAAGAACAACGTCATGTGAGCCGGTCAGGAGCCACTTTCATAGAGACAGGCAGAGCCGGTGAGCTGCGGTGAGAAATGTCGGTTTGAGCGGCGTGATCGTTGGGGAGCGACAGAAACGGCAAATGCGCGCTGCGGATGGTGATTGAAATCTACGCCCTGCCAGCCAGGAGCCCACCAAAACAGGGCGTAGATTTCAATCACTGCGGTCCTAAAGTAGTTAAATGCCACGGGGTACCTGAGCATTGTTTCTGACCATGTCCATCCCTTCATGACCACCATGTACCCATCCTCTGATAGCTACTTCCAGCAGGATAATGCACCATGTCACAAAGCTAGAATCATTTCAAATTGGTTTCTTGAACATTACAAGGAGTTCACTGTACTAAAATGGCCCCCACAGTCACCAGATCTCAACCCAATAGAGCATCTTTGGGATGTGATGGAACGGGAGCTTCGTGCCCTGGATGTGCATCCCACAAATCTTCATCAACTGCAAGATGCTATCCTATCAATATGGGCCAACATTTCTAAAGAATGCTTTCAGCACCTTGTTGAATCAATGCCACGTAGAATTAAGGCAGTTCTGAAGGTGAAAGGGGGTCAAACACCGTATTAGTATGACGTTCCTAATAATTCTTTAGGTGAGTGTATAATTTCCCAGTTCAACTCTAAATGGCCAAATCGGACAATGATTGCCTTACATGTGAGTGCAGCTACAGGATTACTTTAGATAAATGGTAACAGTAAAGCACCTACCAAGCAACTCATGCTGAGTCCTCATACAAGATCTATATAAGTAACTTGTGATTTATATGTGGATTAGAACTACAAAAGATGACCTAAGAATTTCATGAATAGGTTGAATAACTTTCATTTTTCCCAGGGAAAGGGTTAACCGTTTTATTTTGATGTTTGTTTTTTATGATTTTTTTCAATTAATAAGAAATGTTGACCTATTATTTACTGGTTTCGATTATATAATCATAAATTAGGTCTAATATTACTTTGAACCTGAACTTTATAGACTATGTCGTGGATACACTGAATGTTAGATGGTCGTTTTCGGCCATATACTCTCAACATTCTGTTTTGGAGCTGTTAAGTAAAGAGCTAATTGTCACAGCTATTATTATTTGTGTATAACATCTGTACAGATATGTAACATCAGATTGTTGACTCATGTGCGATCTGCTATGTAGCCTAACCTGTTTTTATTGTTGACACTGCTTACTCAAATCCCTTCGGATTGTTTGTAAAATGTATACTGCAAAAATGTGTCAATAAAATTATGTAAAAAAAAAAAGAACTACAAAAGATGTCCATCAGAGACTAAATAATACCTTGGAAACCTCAAGGACAATGTTACAGGGTCAGCTGGATTGCGTACTGGTAAGGCTGTTGGCTTTGATGTGGGATTTGAGCCTTTGACCAGAGTTCGAATTCTGGATCAAGCCAATGCGTAAAATAGTAAGGAGTCTTTGGGGGAGGCATTGATCCTGTTCACCCTTGGAGTGCACGTAAGTGGCTGGAGCTCTAAAGCGATTTGAGTCCACCAGGATAAAAGCGCAGTATAAATATGTTCTGTCTTGTCTTACATTCGATAGTAAGACTGCTCTGCATGAAAAGTGCCATGACACTTACATTAGCAGGAACACTTTACTGGGGAGTGGAGGATTGACTTTACATTCTACCTAAGCATGGCAGCTGGGAGTCCCATGGCTCTTGTTATTAGCCTCTTTCCAGGCAGAGAGTACTTGAAAAGAGGCTAATAGCTAATTGCATGTTCAGAAAATAGACTGACTTGACACACTAGGGTGTGAAGAATATAACAGAAATGCAGTGCCCTGTGAAAATGGAGCCAGGTTGTCACCTCCAGGCTGTAGGGTGGATGCACCAATTTTATATCACATTTTAATTATTAAAAGGGATATACAGTATATATATTATATTGACTATATAATTATAAACCGATTTTAGATAATAAAAAAGCATTCGTTAACCTGCTGAGCGGTCTGGACGAGCTCAGCTCGTCCAGTACCGCCGGAGCCTGCCGCTCAGGCCCTGCTGGGCCGATTTGGTTTAAATAAAAAGCAGCACACGCAGCCGGCACTTTGCCAGCCGCGTGTGCTGCCTGATCGCCGCCGCTCTGCGGCGATCCGCCGCGAGCAGCGGCGAAAGAGGGTCCCCCAGCCGCCTGAGCCCAGCATAGCCGGAACAAAAAGTTAAGCGCTAAGGGCTGGATCGGAGGCGGCTGACGTCAGGACGTCGGCTGACGTCCATGACGTCACTCCGCTCGTCGCTATGGCGACGATGTAAGCAAAACAAGGAAGGCTGCTCATTGCGGCCTTCCTTGTTTATTCTGGGCGCCGGAGACGATCGGAAGAACGCCTCCGGAGCGCCCTCTAGTGGGCTTTCATGCATCCAACTTTCAGTTGGCTGCATGAAATATTTTTTTTTTTAATTAAAAAAAAACCCTCCCGCAGCCTCCCTGGCGATCTTAATAGAACGCCAGGGTGGTTAAAGTGAAAATTAGAACGTTTTTTCTACCATCCTACAAGTTCCTAAACCTATTCTAATCTGTTCTGGCTCACTGCAGCACTTTGTACTATCACGGTCTCTGTAATAAATCAATGTATCTTTCCCCTGTCAGACTTGTCGGCCTGTGTCTGGAAGGCTGCCGACTCTTCTGTGCTGGTCTGTTCCTCTATGCACACTCCAGTGTGTGTTTTATTTACATAAGCCAGCAGCTTCTCTGCTATCTTATCAGTGATAGAAGAGAGCTGGATAAAAATCCTCCTCTGTTAGGCTGTGAAAGTAGCTGGCTGACACATACTGAGGAATTACAAACACAGGCACATTCAGAGCTGTCTGCAGGAAGCCTGTAATGTTCAGTGCATGAGAGAAGAAGGGGACAGAAGGTAAACACACAAATGATCTCTTGAGATTCAAAAGGAAAGCTGTATACAGCCTGCTTGTGTATGGATGTATTTTCTATGTGTGGACATATTGTACATCAGTCTACTTCCTGTTTTGGTGGCCATTTTGTTTGTTTATAAACAAACTTTTTAAAACTGTTTTTGACTACTTTTAATGCGGCGGGGAGCGGCGAAATTGTGACAGAGGGTAATAGGAGATGTCCCCTAACACACTGGTATGTTTACTTTTGTGTGTGATTTTAACAATACAGATTCTCTTTAACAGCGAAAACAGGACAAAGGGAGTCCCAAACAAATCAGGATTCCCATAATATGTCTTTTTCCGGGCGCAGACAAGAGCATGGCTACAGGAGGCGGAAAGGGGGCTCATATTTGACTGCAATGGCCATGCACTGGGCGTCCCCATTGCAGCTGATGCCTCTCCTTCCTGTTTCTTCATCGACAAGCAGATTTTAATGGGAGATCGCAGTGAACAGGGGCAGCCACAGACAGCATTTGGATGGCAGGAGGGTGGCATCCAGCTGCAAGTATATTATTTCACAACAAACGTAATGTTTGCGGAATCGTTTTCGTGGTCAGCGCACGAGATGCGCACTGACACAGCGAAAACCTTCCACAAGCGTATAATTGGGTGAACCCAGGCTAGGTGCAATGCACCAGCAGAGGGCAATTCCCACCGGCAGATGGCGCTGTGGAGTGCAGACGAGTACAATCGCTGCACGGCCACAGATGCCAGATGGGGATTGTACAGATCAAGACAATGCGGGGCTGAACAGCCCATAAAGAGAAAGAGCACAGGGACAGGACGAATGTGTGTTCACCAATCTAGTCGCGACCCTGCGACGGTGAACACACATCAGCAGAAACAAAAGTAGGAACGCGATCGCGAGAAAGGCGATCGCCAGAAGTGACACAAGACAGACTAGAACAGAACACAAGAGGAGCAAAGGCACAGCAAATAATACAATGAGAATGATAAAGAAAATAACAAACGCTAACTAAACGCGAACACCGCACTCATTCGCAACAGCGAAAGCGTTTATAGCGCGGTCTCCACGTGTTAAGCACAACAGAGACAAGCACGCCTAACTAACCACCGACAGACAAACACGAAACAAAGAACGTGAACGCTTGCTTAACGGTTACCTCACCGAGCCTACAGTAAGCGCCTGTATCAGACAAGACAGACAAACGAGAAACAGGAACTAGGCAGAAAGGATCCACCGCTCTTCCGCCAGAGCAAGTGTGATCCAAGCAGGAATACAGATCAGAAAGATCCACAGCCGCTAACGCTAGCGGCTAGTGCGATCTAAACAAGACATATCAGATGAGGTAGCCGGAAGCAACCGCAGCTCCAGCTTACACTCCAGAAACTAGATCAGAAGGATCCATAGCCACTAACGCTAGAGGCTATTGCGATCCAGGCAAGACAGATTAGACGAGGTAGCCAGAAGCGACCGCAGCTCCAGCTTACACTCCAGAAACTAGATCAGAAGGATCCACAGCCACTACCGCTACAGGCTATTGCAATCCAGACAAGACAGATCAGAAGGGGCTACCAGTAACTACCGCAGCGCCGGTTAGCACCCCAGACAAACAGAACGATTTCCTGTCGACCACCGCTGGGACAGGACAATCGTAACAAAACTCTTACAATTGCTTCAGGTTTCCTTTAATACATCTGTATTTTTGTAAACTTCAGTATATGGATTTATAAATAGCAGCATGCTACTGGAATTTAAAGAAACATAAGCAAAGGCATGGGAGACTACACACATAAGCAGCCACAGAGAGAGAAATCAATACATTCATTTAAATAATATATGAAATGTGTGCTTCCTCACAAGTCCAACTGAAAGTCGAAGACTTATCCAATGGGCTTGATTCACTAAGACAAATAACACGCCTTATCAGAGTTAACACACCTTTTCAAAGTTAACACACCTTTTCAGAGTAGCATAGCGAGCACTACGAACCCGATGGGGCTCAGGACAGGATGAATGGAGCTCTCGTTATTGCCAATTAGCAGGCATAAGTTTGTAGCGTTCTCTATGCTACTTTGATAAGGCATGATAACTTTGATAAGGCATGTTATCTCTGATAACGCATGCTATTTGTCTTAGTTAATCAAGCCCAATGAGTGTTCTGTGCAGTTCTCTGACAATTGTCAACATTACCCCAAACCATGTTTGTACAGTCAATCTTTCACTGGATGAAACTCAAGGCAAACACATAAAAAGATAAAACACAGGTTCATAGTGCAGGCTGATTTTTATATCCAGGGGATCAGCATCATCTTTTGTAGGCCTCCGTATGAATTATAGGATCACCAGACCCACAACCTTGTGTGCCCACCCAGCAGGAAACACACTCACCTTTATTGGTTGCTGCCCCAGCTAACAGACAGCTGTACTAGCTTAGTTATATATCCCAGTGGCATCACCTCCAATCCGTTGTCTCCCCCCAAAACACTGTGGCATGAATTCCACCAATACAGTGGAGAGAAAAGTTGCAATGCTTTCATAGCGCAAACTGTTTCAATGTACACAGAGATCCACCACCTTTTGCATATAGCTCTGTGTTTGCTACTGGATGACCAGATCTGTGCACCCACCACCTGCAGGAAATGTGCTCATCTTATGTGGTAGCTACCCCAACCAACAGACAGCACCACTAGAAATAATGACCTCCACTGCCAGGTGTCCCCCTCTCCTTTGTCCACCAGGACGCTGTACTGCCACTCCACAGTCACAGGCAACTCCAGACCTCTTACAATATCATAAAGCAGTAATCTAAAACCTAAGACTATGCTCCATAGTGTAAAATCCAGCGCTTTAATATAATATAATAGTAGTACTACTTACAAACATCCATAAAAACAAGCGTGTAATCGAGGACATGCCCTCCGCTGTTTCACTGCTGATCACTTCCTGCCCTTTAAACAATATATCAGTTTGCACAAAGCTGTTTATTTCCAATTGCAAACTCTGTGTAACTTGCCATCTCTTTAAAGAGAATCTGTATTGTTAAAATCGTTCAAAAGTAAACATACCAGTGCGTTAGGGGACATCTCCTATTACCCTCTGTCACAATTTCGCCGCTCCTCGCCGCATTAAAAGTGGTTAAAAACAGTTTTAAAAAGTTTGTTTGTAAACAAACAAAATGGCCACCAAAACAGGAAGTAGGTTGATGTGCAGTATGTCCACACATACAAAATACATCCATACATAAGCAGGCTGTATACAGCATTCCTTTTGAATCTCAAGAGATCATTTGTGTGTTTCTTTCCCCCATGCACTGAAGTTTCAGGCTGCTCTTTTCTTCCTGCAAATAGCTTTGCCCTTGTTTGTAATTCCTCAGTATGTGAAAGCCCAGCCAGCTCAGAGGATGATTTATCCAGCTGATTAGAGCAGCTTCTCTCTTCTCTCTTATCTAAATAACACACAGGCAGTGTGCATAGAGGGGCTAGAAAGGGTGAGTTCATAGCAGAACCACAACACTGAAGAACTTGGCAGCCTTCCAGACACAGGCCGACAAGTCTGACAGGGGAAAGATACATTGATTTATTACAGAGACTGTTATAGTAGAAAGTGCTGCAGTTAGCCAGAACACATTAGAATAGCTTTTGGAACATGTAGGATGATAAAAAACAGGATGCAATTTTTGTTACGGAGTCTCTTTAAAGCGGACCTGAACTCAGAACTTCCTCTCTGCTCTAAAAGATATGCAACAGCATAATAACCTTTAAAGAAAAATATTTCTTTGTTATAGCTGATACAAATCCTGCAATACATCTGCACTGCTTCTACTTCCTACCTTCACGGAAGCAGACATATTGTTAATGTTAACATCCTGTGCTTTCAAATAAGCTGTGACAGTCAGGTGACACAGGGAGAGATCAAATTACAACTTGTGATTAAAAAAATGACAGGGAATTAGACAGGCTAAACTCTCTAAATACACTCGGGGTGCATTTATGTATGTTTTTCTCCTGTCCTGTGCAAGGGTTCAGGTCCAGTTTAAAACAACGAAAACTATATTACGCAACCTACAAAGTAAAAATAATGGCAAGGAAAGCCAACTGAAAAGGTTCTTAGCATTGGTTAAAAATGACAATATGATTGTTAGGTTCTGACATTTCAATTTTGGAACTCCTACAAATCTCAGCTTCCTGCTTCGTAATGAAATTATATAAAATACATACAGCTGAATAACTTAGTTGTGGTAATTACCAATCTGAAATGATTAAACAAGATTTCCATCACCCTTGTCAGTGTGCCTTTTAAAGTGTCGCATTCTCACCATAATTTGGAAATAAACAAGGCAATTAATTTTGTGAGCAGCTTCACAGCATATGATATGTAATACACTATGTAAACTACCAGCCTCTTCTGATATATGTGTATATATCAACATGTACATCTGATTCTTGTGTTACAAAAACTCATCACAGAGATAAGCAACCAAAAACATGCTGCTTCATAAACAATTTATATCTATCTGACATGACACAGTATCATCCTATTACATTTGAACATAAGTTTCATTATATGAAAAGGGTAATGAGACCACAGACGCACTACTTCATCATTTTTAAACAGTTGAACTAGTAAACTTATTTTCTTGTTTTGCAATGGAAAGATACTGCAATCATAGGAAATACTTCCATAACAGAACGGCATTTTACGAAGTATACATTTAGTTACTTCTTGACCAGGACAGCTTTTGAATTCTAGCACACTATTCAAGAAAAACATTTTTATTTCTTATGATATCCATCTGAAAATGTTTGATACTGACAAACAGGGTTTCCTATCATTATTATTGTTATTCTTGTGTATTTATAAGGTGTTGATATCTTATGCTGAACTTTTACAGTGTCTGTAGTCATGTCTCACACTGGAACTGTCCCTCAGAGATGCTTGCAAAGTCATGTCTCACACTGGAACTGTCCCTCAGAGATGTTTGCAATTTAATCCCTACTACAGCCACAGTCTGGTATCCTCATCATAGTCTAAAGCTGGATAGGTACTGTCAAGAACTGTTGCCGGTAGGGATAGAGGCAAAATGTACGAACCTGGCTACAGCTGAGCCCAGTGGCGTAGCTAAGGAGCTATGGGTCCCAAGTTTTCCATTGGGACCTCCCCCCCCCCAAACACTCCAGACATAGCAACTAATATGGCGCACCAAAACCTGCCAAGAACAACCAGTGTCAGAGGTGCCAGAAGGGGATAGGGAACAGTGTGTTAATAATCACTACTATACAAAGCATCTATAGAAGTGATTATTACCAGCACAGGACCAATAGAGAGCTAATGCTAGTGTTGAGGGAGGGCCCTTCAGGGCCCCTCTGTCCCAAGGACACCGGTGTGGTCGCAAGTACGCCACTGGCTTAGCGCTGGATACTGTTGCTCTGTGGCAGGAGGAGGGATGACAGCGAGGCACACTATGAAGTGGCTCCTTTCAGGAGAGCAAGGCACTTGGCTGTTGCTGTTTAAAAATCTGGGAAGCATGATTTTTCCATTAACCCTCCAGGACAGGTATACATCGAGATTTGGCCCCTCCCAGGAAACAGGAAACATCCACAAGCCTCTCTAGGTATCCGGCAGTATGGATGTTTCCTGTTCCAGGGACAGGTCTCTCTATACCTTGCGCTGCATGTCCTGGAGAGCCTGGGGGGCTAGGGACTGTTGGTGCTGCGGTGGCAGGTACGGATCAATAGGCATTGTAATCTACTGGCGGCCGCTTACCTTCTCTATAGCCTTTGTGGATGGTCTGAGGAGAGAGATGGCTGTGTTGGCTTCTTTTTGGCAGGCGCCGCCAGCTGGAATGGCGAATGCACGCTGCAGTGAAAGCAGAGGCTGAGTCGGCGCAGCGTGCCAGGACCCAATATGGCGGTCGGCGGCCTTCCGGTTCCGGGTTGTCGTCACTTCCGCTCGCTGGATAGAAGAACGCACAGCATTCCCCGCGTCTCTGCACTCGTGCAGGATGCAAGATGGAGACACAGCCAGCGTCTGGGGCGAGCGTAGGCCTGCAGGCAGCTCAGGAGGATCTCAAAGCGCCAGAGCCGAAGTCGGATACTAAGGTATCTGTTTTTGATGCACATGAAAAACAGTTGTTTATGTGGGGGCTCTCTGTGGTGGCACTATACTGGCTGTGTTAGGAGAATAATTGTTGGTGAATAGCTTCTAGTGTGAAGTTGTATCACAATATGGTGGATTAATGTCGGCTGACTATATTACAGGTTGCAATAGTGTTATTTTATTTTATTGTATTTCAGAGCACGGCAGCCTCATCCTCTGCTCCATCTGCTGAAGCATCAGATACTGCTAGGCCTAAAAAGCGCTGTCCCTCTTGTTATGTGAAGCTGCCAGTGCCTTGGAATAAGTTATTGTGTCAGCAATGTGCAACCCGAGTTTTAAATGAAGAATCTGCTGTGGCTTTTAAAGATTTTCTTAAGATGGTTCATAAGGAAATGACTGATTCTATGAAGGTTTTAAGAGAATCTGTCAGCTCAATCTGTTGTTAATCCGCCGCCGATTGTTATTGCACAAGTGCCAACTGTTTCTGGGACTGTACCTTCTGCTACTTCGGTTCCACAGCCAGTTATACCTCAGCCTGTAGTCATTTCTCAAACACCTACAGCTACAGCTAATTTTCCTGTAGGTCAAACAGCCATACCTTCAGACGGACTTAGTGATAAACCTATGGAGGTATCACCACCTTCTGCAACAGGACACAGGAAGGCAACTGCTAAATCAGATGGTCCTGTTTTGTCAGATTCTGAGCCTGATGAATATTCGGATGATTTGTCTGAATGTGATTCTGACGAGGAATTGTCTGAGAAAGATCAGGACAGACCTTCTAAGTTTAGGTTTTCTGCAAACGAAACAGAGGAGTTGTTGAAAGCGATTTATGCCTCTTTAGGATTGAAAGATGATTCTCCTTCTTCAGTATCTACGCATGATGTATTATATGCAGGCATGGAAGGAGAGAAACCTATGGTTTTTCCAGTGCATTCATCAACTAAACAGTTGATAAATAGCCAGTGGAAGAACCCTGATAGAAAGGTCTTTTTGTCTAAAGGTTTTAAGAGAAGATTCCCTTTTGCAGAAGAAGACTGTAAACAGTGGGATAAATGCCCAAAGTTAGACGCAGCTTTTTCGCAAGGGCAGAAGGAGAATGAGTTATCTTTTGAGGATCTGGGGTTTTTAAAAGACCAGTCAGACAAGAAAGCGGAGTTTGCCTTACAGAAGACATGGTCGGATATCTGTGCAAACTTCCGCCCTGCCGCTGCTACTACTTGTGTGGGCCGCACATTGGATTTATGGATGCATCAGGTTATGCGTCATATTAAGATGGGGTCAAGTAAAGAGACTATTTTAAATTCCTTTACTGTAATGTTTAACCTCCTTGCCGGTTATCCCGAGCTCAGCTCGGGGTAACCTGCGCAGGAGGATTTCTCAGGCCCCGCTGGGCCTATTTGCATAATTTTTTGTGTTACATGCAGCTAGCACTTTGCTAGCTGCTTGTAACATTCGATCGCCGCCGCTCGTCGCCGATCCGCCGCTATCTGCCGCGCCGCGTCGCCCCCCCCGCCCCAGACCCCTGCGCAGCCTGGCCAATCAATGCCAGGCAGCGCTGAGGGGTGGATCGGGATTCCCTCTGACGTCATCCCGCCCCGTCGGCATGGCGACCGGGGAAGCCCAGCAGGAAATCCCGTTCTGAACGTGATTTCCTGCTTACTCCGATCGCCGGAAGCGATCGGAGTGGCTGCAGAGCTGCCGCTGCTCAGCGGCTATCATGTAGCGAGCCCTGTGCTCGCTACATGATGTAAAAAAAAAATTTAAAAAAAGTGCTGCGCTGCCTCCTTGCCGGGGGAATTAGACCGGCAAGGAGGTTAAGGCCATAAATTTTATTATTGACGCAGCAACGGAATCTATCCGTTTGACAGCTAGAGCGGCTGCTTTGTCTAACGTAGCCAGAAGGAATATCTGGATTAAAACATGGGAGGGTAATAACGTTTCAAAAAGCAAGTTATGTACTATACTTTTTTCAGGGGATTTACTGTTCGGGCCAGAGCTAGATGAAATCTTAGAGAGAACTTCAGATAAAAAGAAAGGCTTTCCTAAGAAAAGGCAATTCAGACAGGGGAAGAGTTTTTTTCGTAAAAACAGACAAGAGAATAAAGTTAAACCCCAAAACAGACGCAAACCCTGGTCATTCACTCGGGGGCAGAACAAGCCAAACGCCTTGTTTGGCGGTTCAGACTCCACTACAAAAAAACAGTGACAACAAAGAAGCGGTGGGAGGAAGGTTGGGCTCCTTCTTCCCTCAGTGGCAGAAATTTGCGACCAGCCCATTTATTCTCAACCTGATCGAGCTGGGGTATCATATTGTATTCCAGCAGAGGCCTCCAAAAAGATTCATTGTGACAAAAGAGTTATAATCAGACGAAGAGCAAAGAGCCATAGCTTACATTCTACAAGATATGTTAACAAGGAAGGTGGTCACTTTGGTGCCAATTCTGGAGCAGGGAAAGGGATTTTATTCAAAGATCTTTTTGGTGAGAAAACCGTCGGGAAAATTTCGTTTCATTCTAAACCTCAAACCTTTAAATCCGTTCATAAAACATCAGAAGTTCAGGATGGAATCAATTTATTCACTGAGAAACCTGTTGACAGCCAATTGCTTCATGCTGAGCATCGATCTTAAGGACGCCTATTGGCATGTCCCGATCGAACAGAAATCTCAGAGATTTCTAAGATTTGCAGTGAAAGAAGGAACCTTAGTGACTCATTACCAGTTTCGTTGCCTTCCCTTTGGCATAAAGTCCGCTCCAAGGATTTTCACCAAAGTGATTGCCGAACTAGTCTCAGACCTGCACAAAAAAGGAATTCTGATTGTTCTTTACTTGGACGATCTATTGATCGTGGCAGAATCAAGACAGACATTATTACTCCACAGGGAAATAGTTGAGAGAACTCCAGCAAGCAGGATGGATTAAAAGGCTAGAGAAGTCTCAGTTAGAGCCCACTCAAAATATTCTTTTTATGGGATTTATGATAAACTCAATAGAACAAAGGATGTTCTTACCGGAGCAAAAGATTGCGAAGGTAGTACAGCAGGTGAGAGAGTTCAAGGAAGTGGAGGTCATTTCAATACGAGATGCTATGAGACTCCTGGGACTCCTGAACTCAGTAGCACCGGCAGTGCAATGGGCAATGAAGCATTCTCGGATTCTGCAGTCCTGGGTTTTGAAAAACTGGGGCAAGACGATCGAAACCTTAGATCAATTAGTGCAGATTCCGATGGCTGTAAAGGAAAGTCTAGAATGGTGGACTGTTCCTCAATCATTATCTCAAGGCAGACTGTGGCACTTTCTGACACAGATAATCCTGACCACGGATGCAAGTCTGTCGGGATGGGGGGGCGCACGTTCAAGACTTCAAGGTACAGGGACTTTGGCAACATCATATGAAAACTCAGTCCTTAAATTACAGAGAATTAATGGCGGTAAAGTTAGCTCTGATAGCAACTCAGCATTTGATAGCATCCAAGCATGTGCAGATAAGGACAGACAACTCCACAGTAGTGGCTTACATAAATCGCCAGGGAGGAACGAGGTCACACAGGCTATTGACACTTGCACTAGAAATACTGGACTTGGCAGAACAGACTCTTTTGTCATATACAGCAGTTCATTTGAAAGGGTCTATGAATGTACTAGCAGATCTACTCAGTCGCAAACAGCTATCGAACTCGGAGTGGCAGTTGAACCCCGAAGTATATCAGTGGATAACATCCCTATGGGGAACGCCTGTCATAGATCTATTCACCAACAAGGAGAATACAAAATGTCGTCAATTTTTTTCCCTGAACGCCAAGGACAATCCTACGGCAGTAGATGCTCTGTCCCAGACATGGGATTTCAGTCTAGCATTTGCTTTCCCTCCACTGAATCTGTTACCATTGGTATTGAGAAAGATTGCAGTATCTAGAACAAGGGTCAGGGGCGCCTGACAGGACAGGCAGTACAAACAACTGCCTGGGGCGCATTGGTTGCCAAGGGCGACGCCGCTGGACCCTGTAGTGCACCACTGCTGGCCGCTGTGGTGCGCCTATCATTCACATGCACCTTCATTTCAATCTCTGACTGCAGCAGCTGCATCGCTGTTTTAGAATCACACGCCCCCCACTGAGGCCTGCCCGCCGGGCCAATAGGAGCAAAGCACATGTGCTCTGCTCCTCCTATATGGCCACGCCTTCCCCAACACAGAGCCAGTGTGGAGTGGAGCTGTCATCGTTTTCTGCCTGTAACTCCGCCCCCCTCCTCGCTGGCCAGAAGCAGCAGCATCGCATGGGGGAACATGGAGGAACGTCTGTCTCCAGGCACCGCAATTGGGGGGTTGCTGGACGGCCGATCAGTCTGGGGGGGCTTTCTGAGCAGCCCCTACAAGCAGAGCAGCCAGCGTCATGTGCACAGGCAGTGCAGGGCACTCAGCAGCTTCCTGCTGAGCCTGATGAATGTGCCACCCCGCCCCCTTCCTTTCTCTGCTAGTGCTACATGGCGGCAGATTTATTCAGTGAGAGACTGTGAGACACGCAGATTCACCCGGCCAGCAGAGACTCGATCAATCTGCAGGGCAGCTCAGCAGGGTGAGTGTAGAGACTACTGCCTCGCAGCAGGAGAAGCACCAGAGCTATTGTCAAATAGTAAACACTGACACCTTTCTTGCCTGTGTTATAAGATTTTCACTAAATAGAGTCTCAATTTGTATAATGGGTTACAAACATAACACATGCCTGTGATCTACCCTTAGTTGTTTCCTAGCTGTTCAACAGAGCAGGCATTTCAAAAAGGTATTGTTAAACCCTTATCACCAAGCATTATATGAATGGCAGATGTGTTCTCAAGGTGATGTGTTGGGTTTACAGGCTGGGTACACACTAGGCCGAAACCCTAGCGTTGCAGAAACGCTGATGAAAGTCTGGGCGCATGTAATAAACATATACTCATTTGTGTGTTTGTGCTTTATGCACACATTTTCTGTTAAATGCAGAAACTGTCTGGTCCCCTACTAACCTCTTTCGAGGATATCTTAAAATGTGCAGGAGGTACGTGGATGACAACCTTGTAGTCTGAGTTTGCGGGCGAAGCGGAATTTGTACAATTCATGGAGTGGATAAATTCCAAACAAGTGAATATGGAGTTCATGGTTCACTTTGGGGACAGTTAAGTGGAATACCTAGACCTTAAGGTGAGGATAGAGAACAATTTGGCAGTAACCAAAGGGTACAGAAAAGAGATAGCAACTAACAGTTTGCTGCATTCCTCTAGCTACCATCCCAGACATGTCAAGGATGCTATCCCGTATGGGCAGTTCTTTAGGTTAAAAAGAAACAATACCACTACTGCTGATTTTGAGACACAGGCATAGGAATTATGTGATCACCTGTATAAGAGAGGCTATGAGACCAAATCCATTTTACAAGCCCTTGAGAGAGCCTGTCAATTCCCACAAGAAAAATTACTGGTAAGAAACTCTAAAAAAAAAACTCTAGGGAACGTAGATTTTATTTTGTGTGTGAGTATTCACCTCTAGCTGATAGGATCCACCAGGCTATTTGAGGGCAATGGCATTTACTGTTCTTGGAAAGCCATTTGAAGGATGTGGCCACCATGCCTCCTAGGGTTAGCTTTCAAAGCGGAAAAACTATTAGAATGATGTTGGTTAAAAGCAACATTTCAAAAAAGGGTGATACACATATGGGCAACTGGCTAAGTTAGAAAAAATGGGAAGGGAATTACAGCTACAGACATTCTAGTGCTTGTTGTTCCATGGTAGAGGGCAACTGTGTAAAAATAGGTGGTATTACCTTAAACAGTTCATCAGTTGTCGAACTAGGTTTGTAGTCTATTGTGTGTGGTGTCCATGTGGACGATGTTGTATCGGTAAAACTGTCCAGCCCTTAAAGGAAAGGTTTTTACAGTTTAAGAGATTGATCAAAAGTGGTGTAAGTGCCACATGTATGATCGAGCATGTAAGAGAAGTTCATAATTTATAAATAAACAAGGGCAATCTAATTCCCGTTGTCTTCCCTTTGCGAGTTTGAAAGTGGTGGATAGGTATAGTAGAGGTGGTTTAAGAGATGACAAATTACTGATAAGAGAGGCCACCATTATTGCTTGTACTAAAGCTGTAGGGAATCTGGGTTTTAGGCCTTGTTCACATTGTGTTTCATTCGCGTGTCCGTCCACGTTTGGCGTTTTTTGAGGCAATTTTTATTTCCGATTCCCGATGATTACCTGCACACTGTTTTTTTTTTTTTTTTTTTTGTGAACCGCTTTTCTAAGCAATTTTGCCGAGTAATTGCATTTTTACACTTCCTGATGTCAGTCAGGAAGTGATCTCTTTGATCCACAAACGCAATCACTGCACAAAGCAGTTTTGTGAGAGTTTGCGTTTTTCCTATACCTACCATTGAGGCAAAATCGCCTCAAAAATGGCCCATGCACCACTTTTCTGAGCGGATCAGAAACGAACAGCTCAGATGTGAACTGTGTCATAGAGAATAATGGTGTGCGCTTTCAGGGCGATTTTGAAAAATCGCTAGCGCTTAAAAAAAGCCAAACAACGCCTTTAGTTTGAACAAGCCCTGAACAAGAGAAATGAGGCAAATGCCTTTTTTTATTTTTTTAAATGTCCTGTAACTTTTTCTAGGCTTTTGTATGTTTTTTACTATTCTGTCACTTCCCCTCCCTGAATGGGCGGGTAGTCATGTTCACCTGTATATTGGTCAGGTGGAAGGGTAAGGTTTCAGGCCTTATGTGTCCTGAGGATGCATGCCTAGCATGTGAAACGGCTGTAGGTCGGGGGCTCTTGTTGTACTTGTCTTGTTCAATAAATGGAGATTGCTTGGAGAATGCCGGAGTCTGTATCTTTTGTTCCTGATTATTTTTTAATTTGTATGTGCTTTTTATGCGAGGAACTTGGTAAGCAGTGTATTTCCCATTTATTTTCATGGGACAAACATTTTTCAATGGTTCATAGAAAGTTTGATAAGGTGAGGCAAATACAACTATTTACAAGGATGAAGATAATTGTGGATGTTTTGAATTCTGCATTATCTGCTTGCTCTGACACCTGGCAGGTATAGGTTCTCTCAGGGAGTGAAATCCAAATGACTTATGGCCTTCACCACGGCATTCCACAAGGGGCAATGAAATATAATAACCGAATATATTATCGGCAAATTATGCTTTTTTTTTCTAAATCAAAATATTAAAATAGTATACACATATTTTATACACCACAATATACCTTAAATTATTGTCTGTAAATTATCAAAACTGTTGTATGACAATTTTATGAGTGCAAAAATGAACAACTGTATCATAGCAAACTTGAGCTTTGACTTACAGCAAACCTGAGGTGAAATAAAATGTATAAGTAACTGTTGCCCTGATTCCGAGAAAACTGCAGTGTGGGGAAAAAATGAACAATGATAAGTTCTTAGTAGGACTGGTACTATATGTTGACATTTATCTCATCACGCATATTTCACTTCAGGTATCCTTTAAGACTTACAACAGTTTGACTCCAGCTCAGCTTGACATCATTTGATCTGTTGGCCAAATTTAAGTAAACCAAGAGTTAACTGGCATCAGAAATCTGTGCACACTAGCTGTACTGCATCACTGTATTCTTTTTCTCTCATAATTCACAGGCACTTATTTTTATTTCAACACTGTTGCATGTCTTTGAAAATGCTTTTGGTTTTTATAAAGATCAAAATGCAAAGTTGCAATAAAACAACAATACAAATGCAGAAAAGCTGTAGCAAAATGTATAAGTAAATGTTTGAAAGTATGAAATTGCAGTAAAGATGCAAAATGGGGAAATACAGTATATTCTGGCGTATATTCATATATATTACAGTATATTCATGCACTGATGAGGATCAAACAATCCGAAACAGTCTGTATGCATGTTGGATTATTTTGGCTCTGTACATATTAACAAGCTGACACATCATTGCATTCCAGCGGTTCTGGAGGTGTGTTTAGCTTCTAAGGGTACAATGGTTAATTTGCATATATTCAGCAGTGGTGCCTGGGAGACATCTCGAGCTCACTCCAACCTTAATTATCGCAAATTCTTTCTGTTTTAGGAAAGCAAACTTTTGTTTTTCTTATATTCTGGCGTATAAGACTACTTTTTTTCAGTGCAAGTGTTTTAAAAAAACGTTCCAGAACCGCTCTTGGTGTGCACCAGCCCTAAGAGAACATTTTATAGGCAAATGGAAATTAAAAGATTTTTTTTTTACTCAAGTACAGTACAGTAGTATTTAATGTGGAATTCAAGTCATATAACATGGTCATCCAGCAAATAAAGATGATAGTTACATTAGAGTAAGTTGTAGAATACAAATGTAAGGCTTCATTGGTATAGCAATGGCATTCATTATTAGGAATGGGAAATAATGGGAAATAATAATAATGCAGAGTTGATGCAGACTAATGCAGACATTTCATGCAAATTTTTGCAGCTTAAAAATTGGACTCAAGCTGAAGTGGGATTTTTCTGGCTCCATAAGTGTGCATAGAAAATTAGCTACATTCTGCATCAGCTCAGAACTATTTGCATAGCTCCTATTCATTATCATCAGCCATTATTATAACACATTGAGGTCTGACCTATCAGAAAAGAAGATATCCATTGTTTGATTGATGTTATCTTCTCTCTGGTCCCATATCAGGGATGGAGATATCAAAAAAGTGAACTAAAGTTAATATGGAGTTTTTACAACAGGATGCATTTGAACCCTTATGTTTCCTTCTGCATTTAGATTTTGTACCTTTTGCACCGCTACCTTTTGATGTCTTGGGTCACCTCAGTTTCTAGTGCTTTACAAAGTAATATGTACTAATCATTATATGTTACTTCTAGATATGCATAATTATAGAATTGACCTGACCAGGGGCGTAACTAGAAATCACTGGGCCCCCCCCGCAAAACTATGGATGGGGCCCCCTCTCCCCTTGCTTTCTGCACAGATAAACTGAGAACCAATGTTATTCAATTGGCTAGTGCACACTTGGACTTGTTTTGCACATGCAGCTACATACAGACAACAGCGAAGCACTGCATGCATTTTCTATATGAATTACATTAGCTTCTGTGAAAAATGTGCATGTTTTCACACATACAGACACACATTTTGTGCAGCAAACACGTACAGAAAACCGACAGATGAGTGTGCTCCCTGCCTCAGCTTATTTCATTCAGGCTGACCATCTCTGATGGAGCAAAACTGGATCTGCAGCCTTCTCCAGCATCACTACAGTACAGAGCACTTGGGGAGGGGTAAAGAGGTTGGGGGCTGGGAGCTGTTCACAAGACCCTGCTGCACACTGAATAATCTTTGTCTACAAAACTTTGTATGATTTGTTATCAGAGGCTGAGCAGATGCAGTCATTAGAACAATTGTGCAGAGAACAGAAAGTTTTTTTCTCTCCATGCCCTTAGTTGTCAGTCTCTCAGGACAGGGAAAAGAAACTTCTCCTACACAGGGACCCCTACGGCTTCTGGGCCCCTATGCAGCTGCATCCCTTGCAGGGTCTATTGTTACACCCCTAGACTTGACGTAAATACTTATTCATAGCATACTAATGCTGGGAATACACGGTTCATTTCTAGCGCTTGATTCTCCTCTTTATCGCTATTGCCGCTTGACTCTGCAGTCGATTCTCTTATCTTCCGCTCGTTTTTCTTATCTTTTTCCATTCACTTCCATCAGAAATCGAGCAGCGAAAGGATCGAAAGGGAGACCAGACATTATCGGAAATTATCTATCGAACCATCTAATCACCTCAAAAACGAACCCTGTATTCCCAGCATAACATCTTAAAATCAGTCAAGGGGTCACTGTACTATATCATTGTTTGAAGATGTTCAAACCATTTGGACCATAGGTTTGTAACGTTATTTGGGGTGTTTTTAAGTTCATATAACAGTTTACAATATTACAATACCTTATTGATTGCAGTAATCTATTTTGCAAGATGGCGTAACCAAGTTCCTAGCAAAAACCTTCCTTGCCATGTGTATGGTTTCAAGTATAAATTGCCTGTCATGTTTACTTGTTATGCCATCTGGTATGAAATTTAGCAAGTATAGTTTAAAGACTAATGAATGAAAGATATTTTTGAACAATTGTAAAATGTCTAAAATGTACTATATAGTTAAATAAAATCAGCTGTCATTATATTTGCTTCATAATTAGTCAGCTATGACATATTAAAGGTAAAGGAATATACGCTGTATCATGTTTTTATTGTTTTGTTTGTCATTGTTATGTCAATCCCATTCACTCATGTCACTTTCTATCCTAGAGAGAAAATTGGGAATAATAAGAAATTTGCTCCAAGTATGGGTACATCCAACCAAATCTGGAACCGGTCTTTACCATATAAATATTTTTACAGCTTCTGTTACGGTGAGAAATGCTAATTTTTGAAACTCAGCACATTTCCTGTTCTAGTGCCAGCTGGACTGGAAGTTTAAGAAAAAAACTCCCCAAAGGGGGGCACAGCAAAAATTGTAAAAATACTAACTCTACATTTGCTACTTACAGCCACGACCAGCACCAATTATTAACATAATAATAACTATAGTTATAAATTGATAAAATATATAGAAGACTTACAGCATTTGGAACCCCTTGGAACAAAGGAGCACTGTGAATCCCACTTTTGATATAGTGGCTGCAAAAAAAAAAAAATGTGTTTATTGTCCAGGTATGGGACTCAAGCAAGATCAAAGTCACGTCTATAAGTATGCCTTAGCAAAAAATTAGTCTTAACAGCATTTCACAACTTGGATGTAACTCAGAGTTCACTGAGACAGTACACAATCAAGCAAGCCTTATTACACATGTAGGGGCAAATATTTAGTGTGTAAGTACTATATTTATACGTCAAATTCAAGTTACCAGCAATAAAAATAAAGAAGCATAGACAGTGCACGTAGATTTCATCAGCATTTATGCAAAGTAAATAATGGGCGTTGTGTAAATAGCACAACTTGCATTATGTACACAAAGCACATGTTGCTGGTATAATGTGTATTATGTGAATAAGAAGTTGCATGCAATTTTACCGCTGGTTAGTGAACCTGCCCCTGCATGACTTACATTGCTTTGAGTGTGACATGAACAACCAATGGGATGCCCGGTAACAAATACCATAAATAAGAGAAACATCCTGCTGCAGATACTGATGCTAGCTATAAACATTTTTAACCACTGTGCATCTATACCTAGTTTCCCCTTTATGGACCAGAGTGGTTTTGATGTTTTAGTTACATCCCTATTTAATCAGCAATAATTTTATCCCTACTTATGACTCCTAAATTATTGTATACTGTTTTTTTCAAGACATATTAAACTTTCATTGGGTGGCATTTTTTTCCAAGAACAATTTTGTTTTCTATGCATTTTAAAAGGGGAAAAAATTGAAAAATACATTATTAAAAAATAAAGCACTACTGTAGATAAAAGCCACACATTATTGTTTGGCTATTTCTCATTTATCAAAAAACTTAAATCATGTTCCTTTCACAATTTATGGTGGGGTGGGTTTTTGCTACAGTGTGCACTTTTTACTTTGACTGAGAAAATAAAAACATTCTTAATGGTAAAAATTAGGGCAAAAATGTATCTAATTGGCTCAGAGGACATACAGTATATTCCCTTTTACCAGTCAGTGCTGAATCTATATCTATGTCCTTGTGGCTTGCCTGTAGTCACAGAGGATGTAGATATACTGTAGCTGAGGCATAAGTGGGAACATGGTCAGTTGAAGGAAAAATATACATGCTAAAATTCAAGGGAATCTTTAAAAATATTTTTTTATTATTAAAACTGCTATAAACAAGTGGCAGCGTTGAACAGTGTTTCTTTAATTAAATGTTATTAAAAATTATCTATCTGCTTAATTAACAACCAGGTATAATTTATAAAACTTAAGCCCCATACACGCGCTCAACAGCGGTCTTTTATGCAGCACAATTATCAAACAACTTTTGTTGTGAATCAAGTTGAAAAACCAAAAAACATTTTCTTACTATTGTTTACACAACTAATAAGTCTGATACGATGTCAACTGATGTCTTATCAGTCTTATCAGTTCTTTGAACAATAGCAATCAACTTTTTTTGGGTTGTTCAACTTGTTTCATAACAAAAGTTGTTTGATAATTGTGCTGCATAAAAGACCGCTGTTGAGCGTGTTAATGGGGCTTTACTGTAAGCTAAGGTTGCACTTCTTTATAAGCACAAAACCTGCACTAATTATGTGATCGGTATCAGGATCTCACACACGCTTAAAATGAAGCTTCATTTTAATAGAACAGCATTGCTTAATTATGTTGTGCTGCAGTATAATGCATTACCAAAGGTCTATTAAAACTCTACCAGTTTATTTCAAAATCAGTAAATATTTTCAATTAAAGAGTGACCACAACTATTTCTATCTATGGGCTATTTATAAATAAATAATTAAAATAAATAAATCAATGGGCTAGAAAGGTTAATATGTTTGGCTAGAGATGATTTAAAATGACATCTTCTGATGTCTGACAGGTGTTCTAAAGGTGGTCCAATCTCTAGCAAAAAATAGTTTAAGCAATCAGATAAATCTGATCGGATGTGATCGGATTGGTTGTAAATAATCTCCAATGATGGACACAATCAACTACAAATGATTATAAAAATAGTTGTCCGATCGGATTTTCATCAAACCAAAATTTGGATTTTTTTTGTTGGTTGTGATAGATAGGGAGCAAAGATTGGTGCGTTGATGATGTAGTGAATGGTGTATTCTGATATTACACTTCCGATCAGAATTATCTGAATGCTCAAATGATTTCTTGCTAGAAATTGGATCGTTAGTGGCCACCTTAAGATTCTGATTCTTATCTGTCTTTTTTTCTTCCCAACATAAAAGTTACAACAGCAGCAGACCATATACCACCAATTCAGCACTGCAATTAACTACTTGCCGACCGCGCACTCATAACGCGCGTCGGCAAAGTGGCAGCTGCAGGACCAGCGATGCAGATCTGCGTCGCCGGCTGCAGGCTAATTAATCAGGATGCTTTCTGTCAATTCACGGCGGGGGGGGGGCGGCTCCGTGAATAGCCTGCGGGCCGCCGATCTCGGCTCGCAGGCTAAATGTAAACACAAGCGGAAATAATCCGCTTTGTTTACATTTGTACAACGCTGCTAACAGTAGCAGCGTTGTACTAGATCAACGATCCCCGGCCAATCAGCGGCCGGGGATCGCTGTCACATGACAGGCAGGAGCCTGTTAGAGGCTGCACAGGACAGATCCGTTCCTGTGCAGCCTCGGATCTCCGGGGAAGGGAGGGAGGAGAGGGAGAGGGGTAATCCTGCGGTGGAGGGGGCTTTGAGGTGCCCCCCCCCCCCGCCAGCCACACGCAGGCAGGAGCGATCAGACCCCCCCAGCACATCATCAAAAAGGGGGGCGATCTGGTTGCTCTGCCTGGTGTTTGATCTGTGCTGGGGGCTGTAGAGCCCACCCAGCACAGATCAGCAAATACAGCGCTGGTCCTTAAGGGGGGGGGGTAAAGGCTGGACCATCAAGTGGTTAAAAAAATGCGGCAACTGCCAGCATTGTCCATTTGGTAAATCAATAGATGAACCAATATGTAAATATTTACATATCAGACAACTTTCACATACCCTTCACTTTACAATTATGCTGATGATCAGTCTAATTTTCAAAATGGCTTTGTTCAAACATATATTTTATAGTATTATCTCTCCTAAACACTAATTCTGGATGCACATGACAAATGACATTCCTCAACATCCATACAGCAGTATCTGCCAGTAATGATTCAAGAAATGTCTGGTGACAATATGATGGTCACCAAAACAAACTAGCTGACGAATCTAATATCTTGATTCTGATTCATATCTCCGCATCCACTAGACATCAAAAACAATCTGATTTGGCTTTTATATACCATTTTAAGAACCTTTAAACTTATAACTCCTAGCCTTAAGCCCTGCACACCCCAATAATGACCTCCTCTGCTGAGAATCCAACATGTGGCTCGACTGCTCAGACAGCGCTCTGTCCTGGTGGATCACTCCCACCAAGCAACAGCCAAGAGCTCTCCCCACTTACCCTGCCCACCTTGTGACATCACACCCATGCCGGTCCACCATCCCGGATAGAACAGAACACATTGCTTACTTGCGAGCCAGTGACGCGACTGTACAGCCTTGGCCATGCAATGTTGCTGGAGGGATCGGGTCCTTAACCCTTCGAGCAATACTGATTGAGCATGTGTATGGGCCTTATAACAGATGCCATAAGGCCTGTTCATGTGCTCAATCACTGTCACCTGATGGAGATTGGGACTTGATCCCTCAGGTGACATTGCAGCGCAAAGGCCCCTGTAGACGCATCGCTTGCGACTGAGTGATATGTTCTGTTTTAAGGAGAGCGGAAGTGTGGAGCTATGTGGGGCTTATGTCATGCGGGGTGGGGTAACTGGGATCAAGAGGGGTCCATGTTGCCATACACATGCTGAATTCCTGGCAGTAGCCGTCGTTATCAGACGACCTTGGTTGGGTTTCCTCTGGCATGTGTACAGAGCGTTAGAGCTCTTGACTTTCTTTCAAAATCCACATATTTTGTGTTTATATTTAAATATTGTTCAATAGGAATACCCCTAAATGTATGCCAGGGGTGGAAACTGTCATAACATTTTGGTTGTAGTTACTTTCTGAACCAATTTTGTGTGCGTGTATATACAGTATATCTTCATCTAAACATATCCTGATTCCAGGAATGACAATGATGATGAGCATCTGCTTGTTAAAAAAGTCTTAGGGTGACGTGATTAGAATTCAATCTGTCCACAAATTCTTTCAGTTCTGACATTAGTCACATCCACAATATAAAGATAGAATATTTAGCTCATGGAAGGGCTTAAAGAAACCAAAAAGCCCTCTATCAAAAAGCAAAGCTAAATGTAATTTTGCCTTCTTAAAACAGAAGGTTTTTTTCATTAATTCAGCTTTAAAGAGAGTCTGAAGCTGGAATAAATCTCGCTTCAGAACTCATAGATAGCAGGGGCATGTGTGCCCCTGCTAAAACGCCGCCGTCCCGCGGCTTAACGGGGGTCCCTTCACCCCCAAATCCCCTCCGTGCAGCCGGGGAGCGCTTCCGCATTGGGGCAGGGCTAGCAGCCGCAGCCCTGCCTCATGCGCGTCTATTAGACGCGTACCTCCGCCTCACCCCCGCCCCTCTCAGTCTTCCTTCACTGAGAGGGGCGGGGAAGAGGCGGTGATGCACGCCTGATAGACACGACTAGAGGCAGGGCTGCAGCCGTTAGCCCTGCCTCCAGGAAGAAAAAATTCACGACCAAGTTTACGACCAAGTTTTGCGGGGGTGGGTTTGGGGGTGAAGGGACCCCCGTTTAGCCGCGGGATGGCGGCGTTTTAGCAGGGGCACACATGCCCCTGCTAACTATGAGCTCTGAAGCGAGATTTATTCTCGCTTCAGAGTCTCTTTAAGTGAGCAACTGTGATTTCCTATGATGCATAAATCCTGGATATGCAAATCATCTCTTTCTGCCCCTAATAGCAATGTTGGATTGATGTGGCTTTGTAACGTTTATAAGCTATGGGTTCACCATACACCAGCAGTTCTGGCTGTGTGTCTGGCTTTCAGGGGCAAAAAGAGATGATTTGCATATTCAGGAGTGATGCATCATTGGAAAACACAGTTGCTCACTTAAAGCTGAATTATCTTCTGTTTTGAGAAGGCAAAATAACATATAATATAAATATGTAATCTACAAAGATGTGCCAGGATCATATCTGGCACAGATACTCTGAAAGGTCGTCATTCTTAAAGCAGGATTGTCACCATAAAAATCAATACCCTAGGAGCACTGGCCCTTTATTTGCCATTGCCATTGGCTGGCAAAACAGTTGCATGCTGGGGGGTCTTTTTATCTATAATATATTCCACCTCCTTCTAATGACATAAGACAGTGCACTTCCTAGTATAGACCTCAGTGGGAGTGTCTGAAGACTCTGGGAGGAGGGCGGGTAATGAATACACAATTAGCAAAAGGAGAAAAAAGACTGAAGGAGGAAATTATGTCAGGATTAGCTTCATTCAAAGGTAACCAAGATGGAAACTGTCTAGAATAGGATTCTCTGCTTATTCTTTATAAAATTCACAGGACAGTGCCATACATATGTTATGGAAGTAGAACTAGTATTTATCTACTTACATATGTGTTTTTTAATTTCTAGGTTAGCATGATTGTCACTTGTTCTTTAAAGATATTCCACTTCTTCCCCCAGGTACAGGTTTGCAAATAACAGAATACAACGTGTCCCAATTGCTGCACCCTACACCTAGAGGTAGGTACCATCAAAGCAAAAATACTGTTCTTAAAGAGAGTCTGAAGCCTAAAAAATGACCTCTTTTTAATAGCCACTCCTCTTCAGCATTAATGCCCTAACTGAATCGCTGCATTCCCGTGGCAGAATGAGGCCTTAATCACTCCGAAATCCCCAGGGCAAAATTTGGGGCTCAGTGGATCTCCAAGTCTTCTTTCACTGAGAGGGGCGGGAAGAAGCAGAGATCCGCGGAGATTGATGCGTCTGGAGCGCAAAGCTCTGCCTCCTCCGGGCAGCAAAATCCACAACCTGGACAAGTTTGCCTCAGATAGCAAAAAGTCTAGAACAGGCCCTGAATATGGGGTACAGTTTTAGAGCAACATACTACAAGAACGACATTGAAGTTTTAGACCAGGTACAAAGGCGGGCCACTAAATTAATCAGACTAGGTCTAACTTACCAAGAGAGGTTACACAAACGGGGCTTATTTACAATGGAAAATACATAGTTTAGGATATTAGTTAATTAATATGTATAAAAACATTCAGGGACAAGAAAACTTTGGAAAATAGGCTTTATATCTGTAATGCTGGGGGTCATACTTTCTGACCACCCAGAACAACTAGGCTAAGAGCTGGATATTGGAAGAGGTTACACGGGCTGCTCAGAGCAACTGCAGCTCTGGGCTTCCGATATCGCTACAAATAAAACAAAATGGCAGCGCAGTGCGATGTTGCACTGCCTTAGTTCGCACTGTGCTGCCTTAGCGATAGCAAGATTTCAGACAGATACAAGACAGGACTATAGATTGGAGCGTAACTAGTAGAAACCGCAGCTTACAGTCACGTCCACAGAAGCAGAGCAAGCAGGTTAACAGTCACCAGCAAGCATCCACCCAGGCAAGAGTACAGGATAGAATGTAAGTAATAGCAACTGCAGCCTATAGTTACGTTCCCAGAAACTAGAGTAGCAGGAATACTACAGTCACCAATGTGGTGATGGCAGAATCCAAGCTATCTGGATAATGGACTTCACTGATCCACCGCGGATGCAGCGAACATCCATCAAGCATGGAATTAGGCAATACACAATAATAAGTAAAATAACAAACGCCTGAACTAACGGATAAATATATATATGCAAAATCTGCATATATATTTATCAGGAACTAGCTAAAGCACAAGTAATAAGGTCTCATAGAACTACAATAACAGAACTATTCAGAGTAACAAGATACCCAGTAGATCAGTGTAGTGACCACTATGACGGGCTGGGTAAGAAATGGGAGGCAGACTTTTATGCTGGCATCAGCCAATGGATGCAGGTATGCAAATCTACACACAGCTGAATGGTAATCACTCAATCCTTAGCTGGCTTGATTACCATTTGCTAGCTGGCTGTGAATGCAAAGGACCCCCATAAGAAATACATGCAGTATTATGTATCAACATGCATGCAGGAAATCCAGGGCTATTTGGCCGCAGCTCAGCTGCAACAAGCAATTGGTGGAATGATGACAGCATCCTGAGCTGCCCAGAACTGCAGAGCGATTGCAAATGACAATGAGACCCATTGCAAATGCACAACCAAATGCAAGCAGATAAGCCAGAACTGTTCGTTTGCAGTTCCACTGCAAAGGACAGAATACATTACAGGAGGGATCCTGACAATATCACTATGTCTCTGCATATTCAAGGACAATAGACCATGAACTGTGCAGGGAGGATAGGAGTTTGTAACAGCTATTTAGAAAGAAGTTCTTCACAGCAAGAGTAGTTAAAATTTATGAAATATAAATTATCTTTTCACAGGTGGCAGTTATGGCAAATTCTTTAATTACATTTAAAAGGGGATAGGATGCTTTCCTTACCTCAATAGGCATCTACAGCTATTATTGTTAGGTGTGGTAAGATGCTTATTGCCTTGATCTAGTAAGGGAGATAGTTTATGTCCTTGTGGCTTTCTTTCGTCTGGATTGAGATGCAGTGAGACTTAAAAGATTGAACTTGAAGGACACATGTCTTTTTATCAACCTATGTAAATCCAATTACTATTGAAAATTGGTGGGAATATGGCATGTGGGCAGCTTTGAAATCAGTTATTGTTGCTAGTGTAGACAGTTATACAGATGATGTTAATGATGAGTCTGATTGTTTAGAAGGCTCTATTAGAAAAGGACGTCCAAGAAGCAGAAGTCTTTAAAGGGACTCCGAGCAGTGCAGAAACTAAGAGAAGATGCATATCATTTTAAAGCTCTTTCTCCTCTTTCCAATGATATATAAACCGCCACCCTACGCCTTTTAGTTTTCGCTATTTTCACAATTAAAATTGCCGCAGTCGCGATTTCAATTGCGAAAATAGAGAAAACTAAAAGGCGCAGGGCAACGATTTAGGTGTCGCCAGAAAGAGGAGAAAGAGAGCTTTAAAATGATATCCATCTTTCCATAGTTACATTGTATTACACAGGGCGACTTTTTCCTAAAGTCAGCAGCTCCATTCTGCTGAATGGAGCTGCTGACACTGGGGAAAGTGTCGTCCCGTGTAATACAAGTAACTATGAAAAGATGGATATCATTTTAAAGCTCTCTTTCTGGCGACACCTAAATCGTCACCCTACGCCTTTTAGTTTTCTCTATTTTCGCAATTGAAATCGTGGCCGCTGCAATTTCAATCGCGAAAATAGCGAAAGCTAAAAGGTGTAGGGCGGCGGTTTATATATCATTGGAAAAAGGAGAAAGAGAGCTTTAAAATGATATGCATCTTTCCATAGTTACATTGTATTACACAGGGCGACTTTTTCCTAAAGTCAGCAGCTCCATTCTGCTGAATGGAGCTGCTGACACTGGGGAAAGTGTCGTCCCGTGTAATACAAGTAACTATGGAAAGATGGATATCATTTTAAAGCTCTCTTTCTGGCGACACCTAAATCGTCACCCTACGCCTTTTAGTTTTCTCTATTTTCGCAATTGAAATCGTGGCCGCTGCAATTTCAATCGCGAAAATAGCGAAAGCTAAAAGGTGTAGGGCGGCGGTTTATATATCATTGGAAAAAGGAGAAAGAGAGCTTTAAAATGATATGCATCTTTCCATAGTTTCTGCACTGCTCGGAGTCCCTTTAAGGCTGTTCATGCTGACAAGTAGCAAGATCTTAGAAAGGGAGAAGAAATTGATATCCGGTCTTCAAATTATGAATGTCTGAGAAGAAGTTTTCTATACATACAGTAAGCGAAACTGATGTCAGGGTTTCCACCACATGTCCAAGTTAGAAGGAAGATATTGAGGGCAAGGAACACAAGATCACCCTTCCCTGCCCACAAAGCAGTCGAAGCAGTGCAAGCACTGTAACTTGGGATATGGTCACTAGGACCTCAGCATAGGATTTAATGAAAGATTCTCCAGCTGCTGTCCATCATTGACTAGCTAAATGGATGAAAGGAAAAGGCATGAGACAAATGTTTGTCACATTGTTTTTCCAAAAATGAACTCACCCTCATCCTGAGCCAGTAAACAGTCATATCCTCATGAAAAATTGCTGAATAGGTTTTTATCAACAGCTAAATCTTTGTGTACAGGTTTTTCTCATTTAGCACATGGCTTACATTTTCCTTGTGTTCTTTTTCATTTATAAGATGTGTTTCTGACTGACTGAACAAGATTGTTATCACATAATGCATGTAATGTATATGTCTCTCAGTTACTGTAGTAAATTAAAAAGCAATGCATTGCAGTTAGCAATGTTTGGAGGAGGAAAGATTAAATGTAAAAAAAGGAAAACACTCATCACACATGCATGTGGTGAAATAGAGGTAAATTGATTTAACAGCAGCCACCACATGACATGGGTTGCTCATACATGTAGCAAAAAAGGGTTGTTCTTCACAATACAGCTTCATGAGCAACATTGTTTGGTCCCCAAAATATTGCATTTCATCAATTTGTTAGTGTTATATGACTGATGATTGAAGTAAAATTGAACCTACAGTAGCTAACCACATAGCAACAGAGCATACTCTGCAGTAACCAGAGCTTACTAGTGGCATATACCTTGCTCAAAATATTTGTCAGTAATCCTGCGCTTACCATGTCAGTCACTGCTGCCTCCGCTGGGAGCACATCTGGGACTTCCGCTGCGGCTGGCCGCATTGACAGGGATGGTGTCGGCAGTGATCATGCGGAGTTCCGGCCACATGATACTCAGACTGTAAATGAGGGTGGACGCATGCACTGGCAGCGGCGCTCCTATTATGCTCTAAGGAAGCGTGTCAGCTGATCACCTGTCAGCTGACACGCATGGCTCCACCTCCGGTTCCTGATTGGCCTAGCGGCTTGGGGGCGTGGTCTCCTGCTTACCCGGGCTTCTTAAGCGCAGTTCTGACACTTGCTCACTGTCTGCTCTAGCTAACACTTCGCAGTGAAGGCTTCAGACCTTAGTCAGTTAAGTGTGTGGCTTGAACCGGCAGGACCCCGGGGATTCCATACTAGCTCAGCTATTATATATTGATTATACCTGTGTTAGACTTCTGCTTGTTTCTCTGACTTCTCTTTGCCTGCTGATTTTGTACCTTTGCCAATCTGATCTGTTGCCAACCATTTCCTGATTACTCACTTAGATTTAGCCTGCCGATTCTGTACCTCTGCCAATCTGACCTGTTGCTGACCTCTGCCTGATTACTCACTTAGAGATTGCCTGCCGATTTTGTACCTGACCTATCTGATCTGTTGCCGACTTGATTTGTCTGTCTGCTAGTGCCCACACACACTAGCAGATCGTTACAATATTTAGTAAGTAATGACCACACTAAGCAATTATTATTACTAAATACCACAGATCCTGGAAGGTCAGTGAGTACATTTCAGGCAATTGCATGTTCTGATTCATCTCACAAAAAATTATATTCATTAAACATAAAAGATTTAAAAACATAAAACGTAACACTGAAAATAATAGCGCTCTGAAAAAAAACAAAACATCAAAGCACAGTACAGTGTAGGATTTCATATCAAATTAAATTAGGTTATTAGTCAGTGGTCTAAACACTTTTGCAAAATTGGGAATAGGGCTATGTGTCATTACCAAGGGTGGCTGTATTAATAATGGAAATACAGTTTGAAATGTCCTGCTTTCTATAAGTATAATGGAATGCTGAATAATTACATTTTGCAACGAAGAGCTTAAAATAAGGAAAAGCGTTATTAGAAAACCTTATGGCCATGGAAATACCTTTTATAGAGACCTAGTCAGTCATACAATAGTATAAAGGCAGTTTCTCTTTAATTCAGCAAGTCTGCAGCACTGAATTTGCTTGGTACAGGAGCTCTTGCATTCTTTTCTTCGCTGAATGACTTGTGTAAATCCTGAACATGATTTCAAGCGAACCTTTTACTTTTTTGCACATAATGAACCAAACTTAGATTCTTAATGAAAAGATTTTTGCTTAGCTTAGCTGTATTTTACCACTGTTTAGATGGGGGATGTGCTGATGAGTGGGGTCAGTGAGTATGAAGCTCTGTGCAGTTATATTCTATTGAACACTTACCTGCCTTGCTGAATCTGATAAGTAGCATACCTGTCCTTTCTGACACTAAAGGCACCCATTAACAGTACAACATTTTCCTCAGATGTGGTATGTGGAGAAAATCGATTTAAAACAATTGTATGGTCCATGAAAATAAAAAATGTAGTTGGGAGAGATTATCTGCCTTTTTCTTCTTTTTCTGTCATGTATGTATATTATAATGATATATTGGCTAAATTCCTGATGGAATTCCTTTTAGACTATGATTATGTATGCTATACCCTATTGTTTTACTCTCCAAAATAAAAAAGATGTTTAAAAAAATGTAGTTGATTGCTATGTTTGATTTTGCAATCGTATCTGAAGAGAGAAAGGGCTTGATTCACTAAGCTTAGCGCTGCATAACAGAGCAAGTTAGCTGCTGTTACGCACACTAGGGAATCAGAGGACCTTAACTTAGTGTCCCTGCAAGCTACGTGCACTATTGGCATCACAGCATGCGTGATCGGGGAGCAAGCACTCTGGGCACGCTACACTGCTGAATTGCAGCATAGCGAACGCTAGTAATTAACGCCGGCTCCATGGCTCCCGCCCGGAGCCCGAGCATGTCCATTCACATTAAAGAACCTGATCCCTGCACTCTGATTGGCCCAATAGGCTGTCTGTCATAGCTGCCAATAGCGCGCGTAGCGTGCAGGGACACTAAATGAAGACCCTCTGATTCACTAGCACGCGTAACAGCAGCTAACTCGTGCTGTTACATAACACTAAGCTTAGTGAATCGAGCGTGATAATCGTCCGGTTTATGCTAACAATCAATCATTATCTTCCGATTACTTACAATCCCGCAAGTCTAACTGATTGATCACGTCTGATGAAAATATAGTTGGCACCTAAATAAAACTATCATACCTAAGGAGTTTTAGTTTTCCTAAGATTCCAACAGCATAACATTTATCGACTCTCTGTATTAGGATTACTCAGTGTTTTGTGTGAAACTAATTTTACAGCAAAATGGCTTACTTGTTCTCCCAACAATTACAGACAAACATACAATTTTTCATGTTTTCTAATGGTAATATTTTAAAGCTCCATTTCATAGATGTATGTAATGTTCCACCTTTGCTGGTCTAGAACTCAGAACTGTCCCAGCACCCAAATTAATATTAGAGATGACTAATTTCGCCTAAGTAATTTATCCTACAAGCAAAACCATACAAAACAGACTTACACGAGGTCCTTTAATTGTAACCAACAAATCAGAAGCTTACATGAATCTGTGACTTGCTACATTATTTCCCATACAGCAGCAATTATGTAGGAGAAAATGATCAACAACAAGTAAAACAAGATGCCATCATTTAAATAAATAGCAGCACACAAAATAAGCCTATTTTGTAGGCATTTAAAGACCCTCTTACCCTACATTTTTGACCCTTCCCCAATCTCGCTCTGCTCCCCAACAGTAAAATTACATACTTTAGAGATCATGAAAGGGTTCTAAAGGCTGTATTGATATTAATAATAATAATACTGTAAAAACACTAATAAGCAGTGCGGCCTCCTGACCTTCTCTTCTGCATTATGTTTGTTCTGCATTATGTTTGATGCAACTGGCAGGCTCTCTCACACAGTCGCCAGTCATGCCCCCCCCCCCCCCCCTCTCCCCCACTGGATCCATTGGCATCCTCTGTTCATCTTAATTGGAGATAGGTAAAGAGGCACCTGAAGTACACCATGCTGCCAAGTTCTGATTGGGAGGAATGAGGAGAAGCAAATTGGTCACACCTCTCCCTCCCAAAATGCATCTGAAGAAGAGAAAGACAAATTGCAGACTGAGCACAATGCTGAAAAACAATTTTATGTTATGTACAGGGCCAGTATTAGGCCATAGACAAACCAGGTAACTGCCTGGGGTGACAGCTTCTTGAGGGGTCACTACTTTTTTAACATGCACCGGGAGAGGGAATATAAGTTCTGGATTTAGCTAATTATGGTAGGAGAACACATTTTTGATTAAAATTGTGCATTTTTGTGTACTTATGAGTAAACTGACTCTTGTCCAAAAATGTCAATAATCTCTACACTGTATACAATATACAGTAGAATATATTTCATAAACTCTTCAATATATTGATGACATAAATTTATTGTGCATAGCTCTTGCATTTTATCTTTGATAATGTTGTCACTTCAAGATAAGCAAAGACTAGCCAGAGCATCACTGCCACTCTGTTTAGTAAGTTATGTACATCATTTTGCCTCATGATAGACAAGCAGTAAAAGAAGATCACAGTGGAGAATGACAGTTGTATCAGTCTTAAATCATGGGGCGTTTTACTGTTTCATTTTTCCTTGGTACCATTTAAGAACAATTTTTGTCTATGAATATTTACCAGATGAGCTTGATGCATTGCACATAGCTTAAGAGTGTCTGAGAAATAACTTTGGTCTGCATTAAGAAAATTGTTTAAAATCAAGAAAGAGAAGAAGGGAGTATGTCAAGAAAAACAGCGCAACTGTAACAACCGTCTATGCAAACTACTGTGAAGCTCATTCCAAACACATTTAATATCACAATAATGTCTCTGTAAATTGCAGGCCATTATTATGGCAGTATATTTTGAAGGTGCAGAATACAAAATATGAGCAGTGCGGTAGTACTTGTTAATGCAAGCAGGGCTCTGTCAGCTAAATCAGCTACTAACATTTTTGGATTTGAAACTGGATGAACTGTATGTTAGTATGTTAGGATGGGCATGTTTTCTGTGTTCATTAAAGGTAGACATCTGCATGATTTGTTCACTAGATGTTTATTTAGTTATTTTTTAGGAACACTTTAACAGATGTGGGCCCATATGCAATAAACTTTTTCTCCTGAGTTTTCACCTAAGTGATATTTTCAAACTTGTCAATAAAAGCAGGGATCCCAGAGGATTACACATCACTATTGCAAGTGTCCAGAGGAGATTTACTCCCACTTCCTATGTAGGAATTTCTGCACAGCAGCATACAGATTTTTGCCTCCGAGCAAACATTACCTTGATAAAGGGGCTCTATGTGGCCCTGAAACATTGGGCATACGCTTTTACATGGAACCAATAAAGGTTTACTTTGGACGTGTTAGCTCTTCCTTCTATTAAGTATAGGCACCAATGAAAATGTTAGTGGGAGAGGGAAGATTGTAAATAAAAAATATTTTAGGGATTCAGGTGGAGGTATTTTTTTTCCAATATGATCATTCCCATATGGTATTTCATATAGGCAGAGGGAATGAAATAAGTGTCTGAGAATTTTGTGTTGAAAAACATTAGGCTAGCACCAGCAGAGTATATGTGTGTGTGTGTTTGTGTGTGTGTGTATATATATATATATATATATATATAGTTATGCTTGAATGTATTTTCTGTGTCTGTATTTTAAACTGTAGTTATTCAGACCTCTTATTTTTCAGCAGCCTTCTCATGTTTATGATCGTTATAACTACACTACCAATTTTTGCTGGTAGCCTTTCCCAGTACCTAAGTGTAACAATCTACAGAATGTTTATTTATAGAATACATTATGCTTGATTTCAACATGTGGTTTAAATAGGAAGAGAAACAATATCAGATGTTAGGATTGTACAACTTTTTTTTCTAGTTTTGAACATGCACATAACAAAGAATGCAAATCTGTCTCAGAAAATGGTTAGATGATGACATTGCAACAGATCTGTACATTCAAGTATTTCTGTCAACAACATCATTAACTAAGCCCCTCAATTTCAAAGTAAATAAAGGCATCTGGGTCTCTAGCTCAGCACTGTTTGCATATTTAAACCTCATATTCAGATGAATTTGCAGTGGACCACATTTGCATATTAATGAAGATCTAATTACTCCTTGCAGTCAGTTCTGTAGCAAATGGCTTTCGTACTGTTTGCACAGAAATATTTCATTGCTGATACAAATCAGAAACTGAAAAGCATTTTGTGGAAGGATAATGTTTTGGAGTTGGGTTCTTTCTGTAAGCTGCCTTACATATCATATACCAGTTACAAACACAATTTATTTCATTTTTTTGTTCTTGTTTTTTTCTCAAAAATGCTGCAAAAAAATTTAACCATTACGTTTTCTTCTTACTATTATTCATGGTGCTGACATGCTCTGTAGCACTATACACTGTCCATAGTCATGTCACAAACTGTCCCTCAAAGGAGCTCACAATCTAATGCTCTTTCATGTTAGAATATACTTTTGCATTTTGCATTTGTGTCGGTTCACGTTCTTTTGAAAAAACGCAGGCACAAAAGTATGAAAGCTAATGCAATTTTCTCATAGAAAACCACAGGCAATGTGTTTTTAATACACTAAAAACAACCAGTGAAAAAAGATATATTTTATAATGATATTATTACAGTCTCTGTGAGTAATAAATATGCACATACACAGTTTGGCACTTTTTTTTAAGTGACCACAGACAAAATGCAACTCACCTGTTCCAAAATACTTTTATTTCTGAATCTTCTAATGACTAGATCCAACAAAGCAATTAAATTACTCTTTAAAACAGTAAAAGTATTTTTTTTATAAAATGGAAAGGGAAGTGAAAAGGAAAAAAACAGCTAAGGGAGGGAGGAAATTATGGCAGGGAGCTCACCATTTCACAACAAGCATGAGAGATGCTGAACTGACTCAGTTCTGACCCTGACCAAGTCCTACAGGGCCCTTATAGAGTCAAACTTCTCACTGTGGTCATATTTACAACATAGCAACTTCTCCCTCTCCTTTATATGCTTAAACATTTGAATCTATTTCAAAATAGATGGTAGTTATTTTTATTTCCAAAGTTCCAAAACATTAGGAGCAATGATTACATGGACTAATACAGAAGATGTACACTATTGAACTTTTTCTGTGAAGTTCTAATAAGCAAGTGCCTGGCTCAAATGCCAGAATGCCACATCTGAAATATTACATTTCAGTGATATCATTCTGTACATATTCTGCTAATATTTTTAATTATAAGGCAGCAGCAGCAGATAATATGGAAAATCCTCTTTTCCACTGTTCCACATCTCAAGCATTTCCCTTCTTTACTCAGAAATATCCTGGATAATTGAATTGGGGTGTAATGCCGTCTCATCATAATTTTAATCATTTCCTAAAATGTTAAAGCTGTCGAGAGGCACAAGCTAATAAAAAAAAACTTTGTGCTGGTTTATCTTTAATAGACGTCTACCCAAATACCTCTCCCGTGACTTGCATATGTGTGGATTTATGTTCCTGACAACACTGAATTATTTATATAGTACAGAAAGGGTGTGTCTGTTAGATTTTCTATGCATAATTATTCAAAATTATATAGATACATTTCAGTCCGTCCTTTGCCAAACATTTAGCATTATGGATATAATTTGTGTTGGTGTTCAGTGAATCCCGCCTGACCCTGTCCGCAAGTCCAGTGCTGAATGTTCGGAATCTGAACACCAACACTAGATATAACCACTTGTTTTACTGTGTTGGGGTCAACAAAAGAAGAACCTCATCGTCCTTCCCCAAAAGAGCAGAATAAACCATCAGCTGACCCAAGCACGAAGTCTTTGATTCTAGTATATTTTATTACTTTTTTTGGTATCTAGTATAACAAAGTAAAGCAATCCATCAATAAGCATTTAACCAAAATCTATTTAACATTTTATAGGCTACAAAAGGTAAAATAGTAGGAGTCAGCACAAACAAACTGATCCAATACAGCCTTGTACAGGGCTTTACTATCCATATACCTTCTACACAGATTGATCTCTAAATCAATATTCATGAATGAAAGTTTATACTTTTGCAACTACTGCAAGGGGATAGGGGGTGCACCACATTCTCAAAACTGTATTAACATTTGTTAGCGGCCCTTGTGTTTATAGACCCCATTTCTGTATGGAAGACCCGTACTCACTAGAGTCTTCCATTACGACAGTGTGGGACATTCTGACATTAACCAATGCAGTACTAAAGCTTTAAGGGCCATGCACATTTTTTTATAAACTTATTCCAGTTGGTTGAAAGCCTTTTTGGAAGTTGACAATGAAAGAAGGAGGGCAACTCATTTAGATTTCACATCATGCATTAAGTCTACTATTTGAATGGCTTTGTTCCTAATTTTTCTGCCTTCTAGCTAGCCAGGTTGGATATTCTCAGAAAGTAATTTTTTCAGTTGTTCAATATCTTTGACAGTAGATTGTGGTCTAAGCTGAACAAAGAGATGGACTGATAACTGTCACATAGTGTGTGGTCTGTATTTATTATTTTTTTTTATAAATTAACGTGATATGTGCTTCTAGGCCCTTATTCAATTCACTTTTTCTCCTAAGTTTTATCTTAGGAGATACATTTTCATCTGTTTAAAATAACTTTGTAGCATTTTACAACTGAAAAAAATACTAAAAAGTAGGTGAAAAAGTACTGACAAAATTATTCTGAGTATTTTCTTGCTTTCTGGTGGCTTAAAAAGCATTTTATTGATAAGATGGGAAAATATTACCTAGGAGAAAATGTAGGAAGAAACGTAAATTGCATATGACCCCTAGAGTTGAAGAAAGATTCCTGCTGAGTACTTGCGTGAGTGAAAGCCTTGGAAATTTGGAAATAGCATATCTTTGCATGTGTTATAATATATCCCCAAACCCTCTGGGGCTGATAATATGGCCAGAGATGAGTCAATATTATCCTATAAAACCTCTTTCTTTTGGTAAAGCTGCTTTTTTACACATTCTATCTGCTCTTCTCAGGCATTCTTCAGTCTTTAATATAACTTATCATGCCTGAGTTCTGCAACTAGTTCAGTGCTTCACATCCCCCTATTTTCAGGTTGTATCATCTTGTATGGAATCTTGAAAATTTGCTGCTATTTCTTTATGCTTCATAGTCATATTATTTTTTGTCATATTCAGCTGCAATTTAATTATTTATAGGCTCTGGCTAGGCATTTTTTTTTTATCCCCAAATTTCTATAATGGAGTTTAACCACTTCTAAAGCTCATCTAAGTTTTATATAACAAAAAAATAAAAAAACTCCTCTTTAAATGCTATCAATATCATACAATCTTTTATTTCTTTATTTATTGTATTTATAAAGCACCAGTATATTATGCAGTGCTGGACATTAGTTAAGGTTACAGACAATATTTAGGGGTGACATACAGCAATAACACAATACAGGAATACATGCAAATGAGATCACATAGCACAGTATGAGTACAAGGTAATGCTTAGTCAGTCACTGGATGGGAGTATGGAGATTAGGCAAGTCAAGTTCACTCAAAAGTTCACTCAGATCCATAGGATGGGTTTACGGTAATGGAGGTGCATGAACAGGTAGGCGACACAAGGAGGAGGACTCTGCCAAAGGCTTATAATCTAGAGAGAGAGGTAGGGACACAAAAGTTTTATCGGACCAGAGTTCAGAGGTGGGTTTAGAGCACCAGTGAGAGAGGGGGAGGTAGGCTAGAGTGAAAAGGTGCATTTTATTTTCAATCATTTTTATTGGGTTTTCATTAAAGTAAATGTACAGCTTATAGTATAACATGAAATACTTAAGGGTACAGGTAGAACATCAATCTTGCAACAAGGTTGACAAAGGCATGGGATTACCAGTGTAATATAATAATTTCAGCATTCAACGAGGAACATATGAAAGGATAACATTGGTTAACGAAATTAGGAGAATATTCACCGTTATATAATTACACTTAGTCGAGGGGATAGACTTATAAGTGCAACTGGGAGAAAGGTGAAAGAAGGAGGAAAGTATGACAAAAGATAGCTTTGCAGAGAATATCGTCCATCCGAACACTAAACCATAAATGGCTGGATGGAGACTGCTCTTGAGCATTAGATTGTCAGCCATGAATGATACCCTTCCTCCAGCGAGGTAGGGCATGTTATTAGCCATAAGCATCTTAGGGGGTCCATGAATCATAGTGGTATTTATTGTGGCACTGTGAGAACGCGGAAAAGCCGCCGCGTGTACTGACAGCAAGGCGGCTGATTCCGCGTCTAACGCGGCGGTCTGCATGCAGGTGCGTGCATCTAGTGACATGGCAGAACTCGGAAAAGCCGCCGCATGTACTGACAGCAAGGCGGCTGGTTCCGCGTCCAGTGCAGTGGTTTGCACGCAGCAGCGTGCAGCTGGTGTGGCTGAGCCTGTTAGTTCACACAGGTTGAGGAATGCGCGCTGAAAGGCAGAACTTTTATGATGGTCAAGGGGGGATCAGCTGACCAGGCCGGTCAGCTGACCTCAGAGCTGGTAACCATTGGTTGATCACTTTTGGGTGGCGCCAGAGAGCGCTGCTCTATATATGGTTACTGCTGGCCACTCTCAAATTGTCTGCCGTTGCGATCACTACGTGGAAGCACTCAGACCTTAGTCAGATCCAACAGTGTGTTGAACCAGGAGGACCTGGGAATTCACACTGAGCCAGATTACTTGTGTTATTATTCTGTTATACTTCAGACTAGTTCCAGGGTGTAGAGACCACGGACCTCCCACCCAAGACTAGGGAACTTGTGTTATTATTCTGTTATACTTCAGACTAGTTCCAGGGTGTAGAGACCACGGACCTCACACCCAAGACTAGGGAACTTGTGTTATTATTCTGTTATACTTCAGACTAGTTCCAGGGTGTAGAGACCACGGACCTCACACCCAAGACTAGGGAACTTGTGTTATCACTCTGTTATACATCAGACTAGTTCCAGGGTGTAGAGACCACAGACCTCACACCCAAGACTAGGCATTGTTTGATATTTGTTATGACCTGTTGCTTTCCTGACTATCCTTCTGCTTTCTGATTCAGTACCACGCATATCTGATATCACGTTGCAAAACCCTGCCTGTCTTGGATACCGAATCAGCCTTCTGTCTTTATACTTTATCTGTTTGTGTGTTGCCGACCTGGCTTGCCCGACCTCGAGAGCTATCTCTCTCTACTTAAGAGATAGTCTCCAAGATCAGTCAGTGACATCCACCTTCAGGTGTCACTCACTCTCTGGTCCTTCCTACCTTCAGCCTAACTCCACCCCTTGGAGAGTCTCAGGCTGCTGGAAGGTTTCTGTACTCTCCATAGCAGTGTCTTCTGTACTGCTTAGGGTCACCTGTTCATCAGGTGGGTTGCTCAAAGTCATATTGTTACACCAAACACTCACCATATATATCTAGAGGTGTCCAGAGGTTAGCACTATATCTGTATTATTGGTGATTCTGCAGATCATCCATAATCAGATATAGATCTGTATTCTTGGTGATACTGCAGATCACCAATAATCAGATTCTCTCTGCGTGCTGACACCGATCGTTACAGGCACGACTAGAGATCTAGAATGAATAGGGGGTTGAGGGATACATTTGTTAACTGGGTGCAGGACCGTTATATAAGGGGTTCTTGTATCTGCTCATCTGAAGAAGTAAACTGTATGAGAGAAAATATAAAGGAAAAAGAGGGAGGAAAGAACAGAATAGCTGAAAAGAGAAAAGAAAAGGTGTAGAGTGAGAATAGAGTAAAAAGGAGAAAAAAACCACAGGGACGGGGAGTGCCTCCGATCAACATCTTCAACGAAAGATGACCGCCAGACTTAAAGAGAAGATTAGGTTATTGGTCTCAGCAAGTGCGCACCATTCTATCATGGTCTGGATTTACAAGGTAAGTGATCAAAGGGTCCCATACTTTATGAAATTTCTTCATATTATCGTTCATTCGGGCTCTTAATTTTTCAAAAAAGAGAATATGTCCTAGCCTACCTTTGATAGAATCAAATGATATGGACGGGGAATTCCAGGTGGCCGCTATTTTAATTTTAGTGGCAGCAAATATATATCTGATGAGTTCATTTTGGGCAGAAGTAAGATTGGGATATGGGCAGCCGAGTAGAGTATGGAGAGGGTTCCTGGGAACTGGAGCATTAATTAGAGACGATGCCCAAGTGCAAACCCTTATCCAGATCTTTCGGACTTTATACAATAATACAATACAATAACATTTGTAAAGCGCTTTTCTCCCATAGGACTCAAAGCGCATAGTTGTGTCTCAGATTAATACAGGGTTGCAGGCTGGGTTGTGTTACAGAGGAGATAGTCAGATGTTCATGAATGCCAGACTAAAGAGGTAGGTTTTCAGTTTAGACTTAAATGCTTTCAGGGATGGAGCTGTCCTGATTGAGTGTGGCAGGGAGTTCCAAAGTGTGGAGTAGGGTCTGTGATGCCAGGTTTGAATGACAAATATAGCTGGGTGTCATCAGCATAGCAATGATATGTCAGGCCATGTTTTTGTATGATTTCTCCAAGTGGCAGCATGTATATGGTGAAAATTAAAGGGGATAATATTGCGCCCTGAGGTACACCGTATTTTAGTGGTACAGGGTTGGAGAGGAAGGGCCCTAAGGCTACTGTAACGATCGGTGAAGCACAGAGAGGATCTGATTACCGGTGATCTGCAGTATCACGGGGAATACAGATGTATACCAGATTATAAGTGATCTGCAGTATCACCGATAATCCAATATACTCGCTAACCTCTGTTCACCTGAGTAGAGTGTAGTGTTTAGGTGTAACAGTAACACTTAGAGGACTAGGCCTCAGTACAGCAAGGCGTACTGTACAGATTCCTTCCGCAAACCTGAGCTCTGCAAGACGGGAGGAGTTAGGCTGCCAGCAGGAAGGATATACTGAAAGTAACCCTCTGACGGAAGGGTCACTAACAGAACGAGGAACCGCCTCCAACAGTAAGGTCGGTTCTCGAGGTCGGACAAGCCAGGTAGTACACACACGGACAGGTTTTTCTGGATGTACAGCATGAAATTCCCTCACTAACTCGTCCGCATGCATGCGGTTCCCAGGTACCCATTGCCTCTCCTCAGTGCCGTACCCCTTCCAATGTACGAGATACTGCACCGAGTTTTGTACAGTACGTGAGTCTATGATCTTCTCCACCTCATATTCGGGTTGGGCATCGACTAAAACAGGAGGAGGAGGAGTGGGACCCACCTGGACTGCGGGTTTGAGAAGTGATACAAATCTCCTGGTTGAAATTTCCACTCTAACGAGCGTTTCTTGTCAGCCTGACCTTTCTGACTCTGAAATGCTTTTACGAGATTATTCTTGATGGTCCACCACATGTCCTTAAATGACCTTTGCCAAGCCTCCAAAGCTGGAAATGGAGTGGACGCAATTGGCATCGGAGAGAATTTAGGTAGTTTACGGTTACTATCTGAAATGGACAGAAACCTGAGGAAGAACTCTTTAAGTTGTTGTGGGCAAATTCTGCATAAGGTAAAAATTTAACCCAATCACTCTGCGCCTCGGCAACGTAACACCTCAAAAATTGCTCTAACGATTGGTTGACCCTCTCCGTCTGGCCATTTGTCTGTGGGTGGTAACCCGAGGAGAACGACAATTTCATGCCCATTTGGTGGCAGAATGCCCTCCAAAATTTCGAAACAAACTGGACTCCCCGATCGGATACTATGTCTTGGGTGATAAATAAATCGGCCAGTTCCTGGGCTGAAGGGAGTCCTTTCAGGGGCACGAAATGGGCCATTTTACTAAAACGGTCGACCACCACCCAGATGACCGACATGCCTTCGGACCTAGGAAGCTCTCCCACAAAATCCATGGACAAGTGGGTCCATGGTTCACTCGGGGTGGGCAAAGGCTGCAATGTACCTACAGATGCCAGCCGGGAGGGCTTGCTTTTTGTGCACACCGCACATTCCCTGACAAACTCTTTGCAGTCAGCTGCTAGCGAAGGCCACCATGCACATCTGGCCACGAGATCTTGCGTTCTAGACGCCCCAGGATGTCCCGCATTTTTATGAGAGTGGACCATCTCCAAGATCTGGAGACGGAATGGTAACGGAAAAAACAACACCCCATCTGGTTTTCCTTCCGGGACATCCTGCTGGAAAGGACTCAAAGTCTCCTTCCAGTCCTCCCAAGTCTCAGTAGCGGCTAACACTACTCTTCGTGGGACAATGGTCTCGGGAACAGAGGGCTGTGCTGTCTCCGGTTCGAAACACCTAGAGAGTGCATCTGCCTTGGTATTCTTACTACCTGGCGTGTACGTAATCAAGAATGTAAACCTCGAGAAAAATAGAAACCATCGAGCCTGCCTCGGGCTTAACCTTTTAGCCCCCTCGATGTATTCCAGGTTCTTGTGGTCAGTATAAACCGTGATAGTGTGCTCAGCTCCCTCTAGCCAATGACGCCACTCTTCGAAGGCCAATTTGATGGCTAGGAGCTCCCTGTTGCCAATATCGTAGTTTCTCTCTGCCGGAGAGAACCTTCGGGAAAAATAGGCACACGGGTGTAATCTACCCTGGAGACCAGAACGCTAAGACAGCACAGCCCCCACCCCGACCTCTGAGGCGTCTACCTCAACAATAATTGGGAAGGAAGTGTCCACGTGTCTCAGTATGGGCGCCGAGCAGAACAACCCTTTTAGAGTAGAAAATGCCTGTAAGGCCTCGGGAGGCCAATGAGTGGTGTCTGCCCCTTTTTTAGTAAGGCTAGTGAGGGGTGCGACTACTGTGGAGTACCCCTTTATAAACCTTCTATAATAGTTCGCAAACCCAAGAACCGTTGTAGCGATTTTAACCCCACCGGCTGCGGCCACTCCAGGACCGCGGAGACCTTGGCAGGGTCCATAGACAGACCTGAGGTGGAGATTATATATCCCAGAAAGGCAACCGACGTCACCTCAAAAATACACTTCTCGAGTTTAGCGTATAACATATTCTGCCTCAGTTTGTCTAATACAATTCTGACATGGGTTCTGTGTTCTGAGAGGTTGTTAGAAAAGATGAGAATATCGTCTAAGTAGACTAAAACGAACTTCCCTAATACCTCCCTAAAAACCTCATTGATGAGTTCTTGGAAGACGGCCGGGGCATTACATAACCCGAAGGGCATTACCCTGTACTCATAATGCCCGTCAGGGGTATTGAAGGCCGTCTTCCATTCGTCGCCCTTTCGTATACGCACCAGATTGTATGCCCCCCATAAATCTAACTTTGAAAATATCCTAGCCTCCGTGACCTGTGTGAATAAATCGTCTATAAGTGGCAACGGGTAGCGATTCTTCACTGTGATCTTGTTAAGGCCACGATAATCGATACAAGGCCGTAAGCCCCCGTCTTTCTTCTTAACAAAAAAGAAGCTTGCCCCAGCGGGTGACCGGGACGGCCGAATGAAGCCCTTGGCCAGGTTCTCACGAATATACTCCTGCATGGCTAGTTTCTCAGGGCCAGATAGATTATACAAATGGCCTCGAGGAGGCATACAACCAGAACGAAGGTCAATGGGACAGTCAAACGGGCGATGTGGGGGCAGTTTATCCGCAGCCTTGGGACAGAACACATCCGCATAATCCAAGTACTGTTCCGGTACACCTTCCACCTGCACCCTGGTTTGACCCAATGTCAGCTTCCCCAAACACTGCTGAAAACAATGAGGTGACCATGCTGTTAACTGCCCTGTGGCCCAGTCTATCTGCGGAGAATTAATTTGTAACCATGGCATGCCCAGGATAATAGTGGAGGTTGACATGTGTAACACAAAAAATTGTAACTGTTCCCCATGCAATACCCCTATGGTGAGCTTCACCAGCGGAGTCTGTGACAGGGCACGATTCCGTTGCAAAGGGGAATCGTCCACTGCCGTGACCTGAATGGGGGGTCTCACGGGAGTGAGTGGTAGACCCAAATCCTGAGCAAATTCAAAGTTCATAAAATTAGCCGCTGAGCCGGAGTCGATAAAAGCTTCGGTGGCTACGGACTTATCATCCCATGTGACAGTACAAGGGAGTTTCTTTAAGGGGTGAGGATTGTGTGCCCAGGGTGTCACCCCCCACTACTCCTAGGCAGACCCGTTTCCCGACCTGTTAGGGCAGTTTCGCACTCTATGCCCTGCTGCAGCACAGTACAGGCACAATTGTTCCGTCATTCTCCGCCTTCGCTCCACCTGGGTCAGTTTCGATCGACCAATCTGCATTGGTTCGGGCAGAGGCAAGGCCGGGGAAGGTGAGACAGGCGTAGAAAGGTGGTACTAGGGGTGTAGCGGATGGCGCTGCGTATGATGTCACCCTGACACGGTGACTGCCCCTAGTCTGCCTCTGATGGCGTAGCCTACGATCAACTCGAATGGCCGATGATATAGCCTCATCGACGGTCTTAGGCTCGGGTACAGTTAACATTAGGTCGGAAACCTCCTCCGACAACCCAGACAGGAAGTAATCCATCAGGGCAAAGTTGTCGAATCTGGCAGTGACCGATCATCTGCGAAATTCTGCCGCATAATCCTCGACCGACCCTCTGCCTTGCCGCAAAAGTTTGAGCTTCCGCTCAGAGGATGCAGCAAGGTCAGGGTCGTCGTAAATTACGGCCATGGCCTTAAAGAATTCCTCTACCGAGGTCAGAGCAGTATCGGTAGAAGGCAGGTTGTATGTCCATGACTGGGAGTCACCAGTCAGTAAAGTTTTAATAAAGGTGACCCGTTGGGTCTCAGTCCCCGAGGATCGGGGTCTCAACTCGAAATATGATAACACTCTACTCCTGAAATTCCGGAAGTCAGACTTGTGGCCGGAAAATTTATCTGGTACAGGCATACGTATGTCATCACTAGGAGGGGATCGCACTGAATCAACTGACGTCTGGAGGGTTTTCACAGAGCCTGATAAGGCATCAATTAAGGCTTTGTGCTGGCCCAGTGCTTGATGGATGTTATCCACCGAAGTGGCAAGCACAGTCAGAGGATCAGCGCGTGATTCCATCTGTTTTTTTTGGTCTGGCGTTCTGTAACGATCGGTGAAGCACAGAGAGGATCTGATTACCGGTGATCTGCAGTATCACGGGGAATACAGATGTATACCAGATTATAAGTGATCTGCAGTATCACCGATAATCCAATATACTCGCTAACCTCTGTTCACCTGAGTAGAGTGTAGTGTTTAGGTGTAACAGTAACACTTAGAGGACTAGGCCTCAGTACAGCAAGGCGTACTGTACAGATTCCTTCCGCAAACCTGAGCTCTCCAAGACGGTAGGAGTCAGGCTGCCAGCAGGAAGGATATACTGAAAGTAACCCTCTGACGGAAGGGTCACTAACAGAATGAGGAACCGCCTCCAACAGTAAGGTCGGTTCTCGAGGTCGGACAAGCCAGGTAGTACACACACGGACAGATAAAGTACAAGATCAGGAGGCAAAGGCAGAGTCAAAGTACAGGCAGGGTTCGGCAACGGGGTATCAGATATATCGGGGTACAAAATCAGGAGGCAGAAGCAGAGTCTAGGAATGAGCCGAGGTTCGGCAACAGAGTATCTGAAATATCGAGGTACAAGGTCAGAGTTCAGGAGGATGGTCGAGCAAGCAATAGGTAATAACAGATAATCACAATCAAACTAGTACTTTAGCTATCAACAGAATCTAGCTAAGTGTAGGATTACAGCTCCAGCTGGTCCCGGCACACTTGCGAATCTGACTACGGATCTGGGTGCTCCCACATATGTGATCGCAACGCCAGACACCCGAGAAATGACCAGCCAGCAGTATATATACCCATCTCGCTCCCCAGCACCTCCCACAGTGCTGGACCAATGGGGAGTGAAGCCACAGTCAGCTGACCAGCCTGGTCAGCTGACTACCTCTGGCTACTATATATGCCCTGCCTGAGTGCGCGCGCGCGCGTCACTCTAAATCTGGAGGGACTACATGTCCCAGCCACAGCAGCCCCGCTCTGAGCCTCCACAGCGGAAGTATGCGCGCCAACCGCCGCGTCCAACGCGGCGGTTTCTCCGCGCTCCGCACGCTTCTTCACGGGGACAGCCGCCTCATGCTGGGAGGAGGCGGCTGCCTCTCCGTGTGTGAGGTCGCTGTACGCGGAAAGAGCCGCCGGCCGCTGGCTCATGGCGGCGGCTCTTCCGCGTTTTCTCACAGCTACCCTTTGTGTTCTGCCAGCCAGGAAGGAGTTGAACCACTGGAGAACAATGCCATCTATGCCACAGTACTCTTGTAGCCTGTTGAGCAAGATTTCATGATCGACTGTGTAAGGAACCGTTGACTATTTTATGGAATGCCAGTGTAAATAGTTCAGGGCATTTCAACATAAACTTAGTGGGGCTGGGGTCCAGATCGCAGGTAGTCTGGCGAAGGTTTGAGAGGATATCCAAGATGTCTTTTTCAGTGATTACCTTAAAATCAGACCATGGTGGTAGGCTATTTTTGCACCTGTTATAAGGCTCTGCATGGGTTTCTGGGCCTGTGAATTGAATGGCAGATCGTATGGAGGAGACTTTGTCTGAGAAGAAGTGGGCAAATTTCTCGCACAGTTCCTGTGAAGGTCTGATGCTGGATTTACTGCAGGTCCACCATATGTGGACGAAAGTACCCGCCATTTTGCACCCCCGAAAGCATTCGCCCAACAGATCCGGATTAAGTTTAGCTAGTCTCTGTGGTACCATGTACCAACGTAGGAGTACTTTATAATTTACCTCTATAAGGTCTGCGTTAATGGAAGTTTTGGGGATATTTATCCAGACGTCTGATAAGTTAGTGTATTCAATTGATATATTCAACTCTTTTTCCCATTTAGTTATGTAATCAGGTTTATTCTGCGACCGAACTTGGGATAATTCTTTGTATACTAAAGAGATAATTCCCGGGCATTGGGGGTCAGTGGCACATATGTTCTCAAAGGATGTTTTACATGAGGATATCTCAATATCAGCGATATGGTGCTTGATAAAATGAGAAATCTGCATGTAGTGAATTGATTCAGATGTAGGAAGTGCCCCTTTCTCTTTGAGATAGGCAAATGACTTGATACCTGTTGCCGTAAGCAAGTCATGAATCTTATATAAATTGGCTTGTTTCCACTATTGATAAGAGCTGGGGGCTTGTAGAGCAGCCGGATAGGAAGGATTACCCAGAAAGGAGGTAAGGGGCCTATGTGGGGACATTAGCCGGCCAGAGTATTTACAACTATCCCAGATATATAATGAGTGTCTAATGATGGGATTAGAGATGTTGTTGCGGTAGGTTGGGGCTAGCCATAGCAGATTGTTTATTTCGATGGGGGAAATAAGATAATTCTCGATTTCGACCCAGGAGGGGCAGTCGCTTTCTAGACACCAATTAGTGAGTGAAGCCAACTGCGTGGCTTTATAGTAATATCTGATGTTGGGTAACCCTATTCCTCCATTAGACCTCAATAGGTAAAGATATTTTTTGTTGAACCTCGGCTTCTTGCCCCCCCATATAAAGTCGTTAACTTTCTGTTGAAGAGAGTTGAAGAATGAAGGAGATAAAGGGATAGGTAACAATCTGAAGGCGTATAGCAATTTTTGGAGGAAGGTCATTTTTATGGCGGCTATTATGCCCAGCCACAATATAGAGTACCTCTTCCAACACTCCAGCAGCCCGGTGAGCTCCTTCACGAGAGGGAGAAAGTTGTATTGATAGAGTGTGTTGTAGGAACTAGTTAAATGAATCCCTAGGTATGGTAATTTGTGTGGATCCCAATTAAATTCAAAAGTATCTTGTAGGGCTTGCATCAAATTAAATGGTAAGGAGATATTTAGGGCTTTTGATTTAGTAGGGTTGACTCGCAGGCCTGAAACTCTACCAAAATGGTCCAAAAGCTTTAGGAGAGTAAGAATAGATCTGGTGGGACGTGAAATACATAGTATTAGATCGTCAAAAAGGTGCATTTTGAGGGCCTTCTTGAAGATGTTGAAGGAGGGAGAAACCCTTATGGGGGGGGGGGGGGGGGGGAGGTCGGGAGTACCATAATGTTGGAGCAGTTCATGAGAAGTCCTGGAGGTGTGCATGGGACTGGGTGATGCAGGGGGCAGTCATGCAAAGTTCATTGGAGGAGTGGAGTGAGCTGATAGGTGTGTACCTCTGAGTAAGATTGGAAATGTAGGTTGGGCAGGTTTTGTGGACAGATTTGTAGGCTAGACACAGTATCTTGAATCTGATTCTGGATTGGACAGGAAGCCGGTGGAAGGATTCACAGAGGGGAGCCGCCATGGTGGAGCAATGAGCGGATAATTCTGGCTGCCGCATTCATGACAGACTGCAGCGGGGCAATTCGGATCATAGGGAGACCAGACAGAAGGACATTGCAGTAGTCAAGGCGGGAAATTATGAGGGCATGGATGAGGAGTTTAGTGGTGACAGAGGTCAGGAAAGGGCGGATCTTTTCTCCCTAATATGCTTTCATGTTTTTGTTTTATTATCTGAATTTGGTTTAAGAGCTTCATGATGTTTGTTCCCTCTAATTTTCTTGACTAACCCATTTGTTTAATGGATGAACACTTTATTATTACTTTGCGCACCTCCTAGATAATTGGCATAGAAGGACCACTCCTCTCATTAATTGGAAAAAAAACCTGAGATCTCTGCTTGCAACTTTGATAGAAATTCCTCATTTTTCAGTAGGGAATCAGTCTCCAAACGTATTCCTTCATCAAGAAAATATCTGAGATTTTTCACATAAGAGCGATCACATCAAACACTTGAACCCATGTCCACCAAACTACAACTAGTCAATAAATCACATGAAAAGAGTAAATAATCTATTCTTCAATAAGAATTATGTATGTAGAGGTCAAAAACATGTATAATCTTTTAGATTTACTTGAGAATTATCTGTCCATCTGCGAGCTGGGAAAAGTGCATTTTTACATATAGGACCATGTTTACATTGACCCTTATTACCACTCATCCTAACTATAAATACAGGCAGGTCCTCAAAAAAGGAGTTGTAATGATCGCTGCTGCAGCAGGTGTTGCTGGAAGTAGTAGTGCTGCAGCTCAGGCAGTTCTGATGTCTTTCCATGCAAGCTGCATAGCTTTGTCTGTCTTTCCCTGCTGTCAGCTTGTGACTGATTATCATTCACCTGTGTGGGAATCTGCATGTCTGCTCCCATTGGATGACCTCAGTATAAAGATCTGCTTCCTGCAGGGTTTCCTTGGGTTTTCATAGCTTCAGTTTAAGCCTGTCTTGCTGTCGCTTCAGCCCTCGATCGTGTTTCTTGTTCTAAAGATACTTTGCTGGTCTTTGCATCATATATTGGTTCATTGCCAATATATATGCATACCAGCACGTTTATTATTTTCCTTGTATTTGTGTTACGTTGATACATCAGTGTCGCTGATGTATACGTACACGAACTGTTTATATCCTGTGTGCAGTTAGTCAGCTTCCAGCACGTTTTGGTAGGTTGCGCGTACCGTGACCACCCGTGCTGAGGTAGTTACCCTGCTCCTGGTTCTGTTTGTGGATTGCGTTCATCTCTGCGAAGAGATAACGAATCCTTCTGAATCCTGTCCTGTTACTGTTTGTGGATTGCGTTCATCTCTGCGAAGAGATAACGAATCCTTCTGAATCCTGTTCTGTTACCGTTTGTGGATTGCGTTCATCTCTGCGAAGAGATAGCGAATCCTTCTGAGTCCTGTTCCCTGTATTACTCCAGTCCTAGTCAGCGTTCCTGCTTATGTCATATATCGGTTCATTGCCGATATATACATATGTTAGTCAGACGTTACAAATAGTTTCATTGATAGCTGTAATTGTAATACGCTAGGAAAACATACTTATTGTATATTTGTCTGTGTTACGTTCATCTATCTTGATCCTGCTATTTCCTGACTATCCTGTCCTGTCTTTGTGAGGCACACCATCGCTGCAATCGCATTGGCTGCCTCATTCCAGTTTGTCTTGTTTTGGACGCTTGCTGTCGCTAAGTAGCCGCTAGCTAGCAAGCGTTCATTCTGTCTACCTGTCCTGATCTCCTCAGTTCTGGTTTATGCGCTCAGCGCTACTTTGCGCTGAGACGTTATAACGAAAGCATTGTTTGTGGCTGTCAGATCTGCACCGGCTCTGTGCGCCACAATCTCCTATTGGAGTCAGTCCTCCCCTCCACTATACTAGGGATAGCCTGTTTCCCTGTGCTGGTGTGTGTACCTCCTCCACGCCAGCTCATGCGTTGCATGCTGACTGTGGAGAATACACCACCAAGCCTTACATTATGAAAACCCCATTACCAATCCCCATTGTGGGGGGGATTCCCAGAAAGTATGACACTGTTAATTATGGTTCCTGTTCCTTTAAGAAATTTGAAGAACTTAGCTCTGAAACAGAAAATGAGTTTTTCTCTGAATGTGCCAGGTTCCTGGCCAATCCTGATCTCCAAGCGACTCCTGTTTCAACCTGGGCACTCCAACTAAGTTATATTTTGTTTAAAGGGGAATTATTCCAGTGGGCATTTGATGTTCTCAATCATTCCGATTTGAAAGAGAGACCGCTGGAATTTCTAGCGTTTGTGATCCATAACTGGTTGCGCATAGATCCATTGCCTTTTCCTCTTAATGAACTCCTGGCAGCAGGCCAATCAGCTACTCCTTCAATTGCTTGCAAAAATGTTCAGCAAGCAGAAAGTGTTACTGATAATTTTCCTGCAGCCTTGAATAAATCACCAAAAACAGCAGGGTCTAAGGCAAAACGCAAACGTTCTAAGAAACGTGTCCGATCTGCAGAGTCGTTATCCTTAGCGACTGAGACCTATAATGAGATTCTGCCATTAACAGATAATGAAATGCAATTGTCTTTCAGGGGAGTTAAATGGACTTATGAAACTACTAATGAACTTTCCTCCCTGGCTAGGAAAAATAAAGATTTTTGTTTAAAAGAATTATCTGAGTATGATTATGAGGAGATATTACAGAGTATTGAACAAATCAACTTATTTGTGAAGCAAGGAAAGTTTGCATACACTACAGTTCAGCACTTGCTACAGGTATTGGAGATTCTTAGGAATAAGGAATCTGCCAATCACCTGCTAATTAACCCAATATATGTCCCTGCTACAATCATATCTGCAAACCATGATCTGCCTGTTAAGTATGCTTGGAATCCTCCATTTGAGAAAGGAGAGATGGAAGCTCTGGTCAATGAATGGAAGAATGATTCAAGTTCATTTTGTCAATTTTACAGTGCAAAAAGTGAATTAGTATTGAATGCATGCATTAAGTCTGCCTATAACCTAATAAAAACTGGTGTGTGTGGGTATGACTTTGTGGCTCCATTGATTGATGTGTGGGAACTGATTTTGGATGATTTTTATGTGACTCCGAATTCGCAAATTTGGCGTTCTGACCCGCCTGCTTCAGCACCTTTGGCTGATTCAGCAGGTGATTCGGAGCTCTTTTTGTGTGAAATTGAAGTTCCTGCAATTCCACCCTGTACCATGGATAACTCAGTGTTACTTACCAGTAAAACAGAAGCCACTGATACATTCTTAACCTTGCCCTGCGCAAATTTCTCAGCAGAGAATCCAGAGGTCCTGCTGACTTCCGAGTCCAGCCTAGCCAGTACTCATGACTCTTTGTTCAGTGAAACAGACACCAGAAAAATCTTGCCTGCCTCTGCAAACACTTCTGCAGAAATTACCTATGTTAATAAAGTTCAACTCCTGTCTGATCCAGCAGATGCCAATAGATGCACTACATCAGTTTCCGAGTCCCAGCAATCCTGTCTAGAAACCTCAGAACCCCAGCATCTGAATTTTCCAATTTTACAAATGAATGGTGATTCAGATGCGCAAACATTGTGTCTTGATCTTCCTGTTTCTACACCTCGCTCTAGTTTCGTGAATAGCTCAGAGCATCTGCTATGTGAACCTGAAATCGCAGAATTATTACCTTGTTCAGAAAATGTTCCAGTAAATTTGCCCTGTACCATGAATTGTGCAGTAGATCTCTCAAATGAAACTCAGGTCACAGAATCATTATGCTGTCCAGCAGGTGCTTCCATGGTTTTGCCCTGCAATATGGACTGTTCAGTGATCCTGTCCAGTGAAGCTGTGGTCGCAGAGTCTTATGCTTCACCCAGTACTTTGGATACTTCAAATCCTCTAGCAGAGGAGTCTGAGGCACTGCTTACCTCAGTTGGTGTTGCAGTAATATTCACTTGTCTAGCAGCTGTTTTGGAATTACAGTCTGCTCTAATAAAACTTGATGAATTTCTGCCCAGCAAAGCAGAAGCCATTGAAATACTGTCCTCGTCAGCAAGTGTGTTAGATACCTTGCCCTGTATACAGTCTGATTTAACCAATGTTGTTGAGTCCCTCTCCAGTGTTGTAACAGCCGAGGAACTCCAGCCCTGTCCTCTGAATGTTTCAGAAGTCTTGCCCTGTAACATGGATAATTCTGATTCTCTGGTCAAAATAATAGAAATCTCAGAATTTCAGTCCGGTCTGATGAGTGTTCCTGAAACCCAGCCCTGTATCCTGAAAGATTCTGGTTCTCTGGCCGCTGTGGCAGAGGTTCCAGAGTCCCCTTCCTGTCCAGGGAATTCCTCAGTTTTGCCTAGTCCAGTGGGGGCTGCTGCAATACTGACTTGTTCTGCAGCGCCTCATGAGCTCCAATCCAGTGTATTAGATGAGTCTCTGTCCAGTCCAGAGGTAGTTGTGGAGTCCCTATCTGGTTCAGTGCATACATCAGAAGATTTGTCCTGTCTTGTTAGTGCCCCTGAATCTGATTTGTTACTGACTTTGCTGGAATCAGCGACATATAAGTCTGATCCTGCATTCTCGTGTAAAAGTCCAGTAGTTGCGAAGTCTAGTCATGATGATTTTTTTTTTGGCCAGTCCTGGTTTTGGTCCTGTCTTGGCTGACCCTGAGGCTCACAGTTCCTTGACATGCCCAGAGGTTTCTCTTGTGCCAGTGTGCCCAGATGTTCTTTGTGTGCCAGAATGCCCAAGTGTGTCTAAGGTGTTAGCGTGCTCTGATGCTTCCTTAGTGGGAACATGTTCTGATGTTGCCAGTCTGCCTGCATGCCCAGAGATGGTTCTGGTCCCTGAAAGCCCTGATCTTGATGTTTGTCCTTGTGGCCCTGACTCGGGAATTGCCCTAGGTTCCATAGGGGTTCTTGATAGTTCTCCATGTGAGCCTAAGGGGCGTTCTGACCTATGGGGATCTCTTTGGAGCTTCAAGGTGTTCTGGGAGGTCTCTGAGAAAACTTGTCCTGGTGCCTTGGACTGGTTCAACAGTGGGTTTTGTGTTGGTAAAGACAGTCCCGGTGGGCATTGCAAAGGCTTTGGCGTTTCTGAACGGTTCCTGGAAGGCGGTGGGTATCGCTCAGGGAGTTTCGGAGGGCTTTCTTCAGGAAATCATGGTTCTGATGGGTGTCACACTGGGGCTTGTAGTACTGATGGGCATGGTTCTGTAGGTTCTGGTTCTGATGGGTCCAGTCTTGTGGGGACTGATTCTGGAATTCGGTCTTGCCGGGCTGTCCCGGTCATCATGAATTATCAGTCAGACTGTTTTGTTGGGAATTTCAGTTTTGAAAAGCGTCTGGAATCCGCTTTTAAGGGCGGGGGTACTGTAATGATCGCTGCTGCAGCAGGTGTTGCTGGAAGTAGTAGTGCTGCAGCTCAGGCAGTTCTGATGTCTTTCCATGCAAGCTGCATAGCTTTGTCTGTCTTTCCCTGCTGTCAGCTTGTGACTGATTATCATTCACCTGTGTGGGAATCTGCATGTCTGCTCTCATTGGATGACCTCAGTATAAAGATCTGCTTCCTGCAGGGTTTCCTTGGGTTTTCATAGCTTCAGTTTAAGCCTGTCTTGCTGTCGCTTCAGCCCTCGATCGTGTTTCTTGTTCTAAAGATACTTTGCTGGTCTTTGCATCATATATTGGTTCATTGCCAATATATATGCATACCAGCACGTTTATTATTTTCCTTGTATTTGTGTTACGTTGATACATCAGTGTCGCTGATGTATACGTACATGAACTGTTTATATCCTGTGTGCAGTTAGTCAGCTTCCAGCACGTTTTGGTAGGTTGCGCGTACCGTGACCACCCGTGCTGAGGTAGTTACCCTGCTCCTGGTTCTGTTTGTGGATTGCGTTCATCTCTGCGAAGAGATAACGAATCCTTCTGAATCCTGTCCTGTTACTGTTTGTGGATTGCGTTCATCTCTGCGAAGAGATAACGAATCCTTCTGAATTCTGTTCTGTTACCGTTTGTGGATTGCGTTCATCTCTGCGAAGAGATAGCGAATCCTTCTGAGTCCTGTTCCCTGTATTACTCCAGTCCTAGTCAGCGTTCCTGCTTATGTCATATATCGGTTCATTGCCGATATATACATATGTTAGTCAGACGTTACAAATAGTTTCATTGATAGCTGTAATTGTAATACGCTAGGAAAACATACTTATTGTATATTTGTCTGTGTTACGTTCATCTATCTTGATCCTGCTATTTCCTGACTATCCTGTCCTGTCTTTGTGAGGCACGCCATCGCTGCAATCGCATTGGCTGCCTCATTCCAGTTTGTCTTGTTTTGGACGCTTGCTGTCGCTAAGTAGCCGCTAGCTAGCAAGCGTTCATTCTGTCTACCTGTCCTGATCTCCTCAGTTCTGGTTTATGCGCTCAGCGCTACTTTGCGCTGAGACGTTATAACGAAAGCATTGTTTGTGGCTGTCAGATCTGCACCGGCTCTGTGCGCCACAATCTCCTATTGGAGTCAGTCCTCCCCTCCACTATACTAGGGATAGCCTGTTTCCTTGTGCTGGTGTGTGTACCTCCTCCACGCCAGCTCATGCGTTGCATGCTGACTGTGGAGAATACACCACCAAGCCTTACAGGAGTTTAAAAAGAATCAACCTGCAAGTATTAGTGTAAGTGGCATATACAGAACCTAGCAACTTATTAAACCCTTAACTAACGAATATCTCACTCTGATTCCTCTGGGTTACAGATTGGCCAGCAAGCTCATGGTGATCCAGAACACCTAGCTAGGAGTGTGTAAGGGGCTAAAAAGGACCAAAAAGCCTTCTTACTAAAATGTTATGCAAAACAAAAAATTGCCTTCTTAAAACAGAAGTTTTTTTGCGATTAACAGGTTAGAGTGAGCATATGATGTCTCCCACACACTCCTAGGAGTTCTGGTTCACCATGAGCTTGCTGGGCAACCTGTAACTCTGGGTGTTTAAAGTCTTACCTCATAGAGCCATATTAATTCATGCCATTTACTGATGAAGACCAACCAGTCCAAAACAGTCTGTATGCATGTTGGATTATTGTGGCTCTATACAGTTAACAAGCTGACATATTATTGCACTCCAGTGGTTCTGGAGGTGTGTTTAGCTTTCAGGGACAACAGAGGGACATTTTGCATATTCAGCAGTGATGCATTGTGGGAGACACAGGAACAGAAAAGCAGAGTCAGCATCAGGCTAGCAGATCAAGGCACAGTACAAAGGCAGAGTCAAGACAAGCTAATACGTTCAGCAACAAGTCAGCTGGTAGAAGTCAAGGGTCAGAATCTGTTTTACATGAGTGTCCAGAGTACTCAGGCCTGGAAGCAACAAAGTTCTGGAAACTAGCAGGAGGAAGGAGCAGTTCTTAAATTGTGCATGCATGATAACAACAGGATACTGCTGATAGTGTGAATCTGCAGACAGTGTTATTGAATCACTTGCAGGCCAGAACGGTAAATACAAGTCCTTGAGCACAGCGAAAGGCCACATGCTGGTTAATGGTGAAAGTCCAGGATAGTCTAACTCCATACTACCACCAGCAGGCTTCAATAGAGTTATCTCGTTTGAGATAAGTGCACTGCTTTTGACCTCAGTTGGCAGAACTTGTTGAGCTGTAATTACCTTGGAATGCTTTGATCTCTTCCTGCTTACATAAAATACAGAAACTGAAAGCAGAAGTCCTCTATTATTGTCTCACAATGCCTCCTAGTAACAAGTGGCCATAAATACACATTACAACAGTACTAACTAGAAGCTAGGAAATCTAACAAAAAATAAATAAAGAATGTGCTAAAATAAATTATCCAGGAGCACTTGCAAGCCTCTAAATAAATTAGCTGCTAAAGGGTTAAGGAGTGGCCTCCGGATGCTCCATAATGTCCTTGCAAAACTACAGCCAGGGTCCCAAGAGATGTCAGGGAACCAATACCTTGGCAGGATGTACCACTGATACCAAAGCTGGGCAGCCAAGGAGGGAAACAAAAAAATAAAACTTTAAGATTTCGATCTCAGGAAGCTGGAGCACAAACTGAAAACCATCAGGCAAGGAGGCAAGTTGGATAATTGACTGGAAAACAGAGAACATCAGATACAATCCTCTGCCATGTAGACAATAAGAAAGAGGCCTTCACATATTTGCATGTCCCCTGATTGATCAGAGACTGGAGGGAATCAATGCAAGTTTGCACAGTGTTTATCTTTGTTTGAGTAATAACTAGGAAACATTCCCTGTCACTCTCAAACAAATCCACTAGAGCTCCAATTTTATAGTTATTGTATGGTGGTAAGTAATCCCAGGTGATGCTAGGATATGCAAGGTCATTCCAGGTCCTGGATCATTTTTCATTATCTTGGGTGTAAACAATTCCCACTTTAACAGAATTATACATGTGGCTAATTAGTTAATGCCATTTAGTACTAGAGTAATTAGAACATTCAGCATGGCATTCAGCCTCATGCTCATCAGCCAGCAATGCAAAGTAATAAAGCTCCTGCAGATTAATTCCAGGTAATAATAGGTTATCAGTGCACAGTATAGCTGCAGTGGTCAGTGAAATGGCAAGAACTTCTTCTATGCACCAGAACAGAGGAACAAGAAATGTTCAGTTTAAAGGAATATTGACAAAGAGACCATGGATAAGGTGCCATAAAGTGTTAATAACAAAACCAGATTGTGCAACCATATACTGTACACAGCAAGGTATGCACAGAGAATCACCAATAAACATGCAGTGTGCACACATCTGACCACTACCCTGACTAAACTATCTATTTACAAGATAATAAACAGGCCAAATATAAAAACTGTATACAACATATGGATCTGTACAAGCCTAATCTACATCAAAGGAGCAGGCAGTAGCAGGGTCGGCAACAGGCTAGCAAAACAAGGCACAGTAAAAAGGAACAGGCAAGAGGCAGAGTCAAGACAAGTTAATAAGTTCAGCAACAAGTAACAAGTCAGCAGGTACACGTACAGGACCAGAATCAGGTTTACATGAGTGTCCAGAATACTCAGGTCTGGGAGCAACCACGTTCTGACAACTAGCAGGAGGAAGAGGCAGTTCTTAAAAAGTCAATGCATGATAACAACAGAATGCAGCTGATGATGAGTGCGCCTGAATCACCCTCAGGCCACAGCGGGAACTTCAAGTCCTTGAGTACAATGAAAGGCCACCTGCTGGTGGATGGTGAAAGTGTATGATAGTCCAACTCCATACTACCACCAGCACACAGGAAATAGCAGTACATTATTCTTAACAAATAGAGATCTGTCTCTAATGATCCAACATGATAGATTATTTACAACATCGTCGGGGACACCTATACACTAAACGTCTGAAAGATTTTTTTAAAGAATGATCATTCTGGCCAGCAAAAAGCGGATGATAATCTATTGTGTTTACATAGCTTTACCAAGCATGGCCATCAGTTAGGAGAATAGAAAGGTTCTACATACTTGTGATTAGAACCAATAATTTTATTTCCCCATGCTGTGCTGCACATATACCTACAATCTCCATCACCCTATGATTGAATCTAAATTGCAATTCTGAGTTTGTCGTTTACTTACTTAAAGTGGTCTAACACCCAGCATTTCAACTTTGCTTTAAAAGATTGCTTACAGCTTAGAAACTATTATGCCAGATTTTTTTAAAGCAGAAATTCACTGAATGGGTTAAACATGACATTTTAGTTTTGCATTTAGCTAGAAATCCGCGTCCGTGCTGAGGTTTAGATAAAAATGTATCTTTGTTTGGAATGCAAATAGACCTCTGAAAAGCCTGTCTGGGAAGCCCTCTGTGCTCTCTCAGAGAGGTGTTTGTTTATTTACATTGTAAATAGATACATTTGTATCTAAACCTCAGCATGGACGCGGATTTCTAGCTAAATGCAACACTAAAATGTCATGTTTAACCCATTCAGTGAATTTCTGCTAAAAAAAAAAAACTGGCATAATGGCATAATAGTTTCTAAGCTGTAAGCAATCTTTTAAAGCAAAGTTGAAATGCTGGGTGTTAGACCACTTTAAGTGTTCATGTGGATGCATATATGTGGGAAAGACCACAAACCCTTTTAACCAGCTCCCAACTGCCTAATGCCGATGGGCAGTGGGAGCGTGGCTGCTGGGGGACCGCCTAACACCAATTGGCGTCAAAGTACAGTGGGCGGGATTAGCAGGCGCGTTCCCTGCACATAAACAAAGCGGGATTGGTTAACAGCCTGGCAGCCACAATCAGAGCTGACAAGCTGTAATATAGATAAAACAAGCCAATGTTTATGTGTACAGCACTGCGATCTAGCCCTGTCATTCAACAATTCCCAATGGCTCACAAATTCAATGCGGTCCCATACATAGGCTGATGCCTATGTATGGTTAGTGTAGTGTATGGATCAAAAAAAATAATCTTTTTAAATTAATTTAAAAAAATGCAGCAGCAATCAAATACCATCAAAAAATGCTCTATTAGTGGAAAGAAAAGGAGGTAAAATTCATTTGTGTGGTAAGTTGTATGACCGAGCAATAAATTGTTAAAGTGGTGGAGTGCTGAGTTGTAAAAAAAATAAAAATCGCCTGGTCACTGGGGGGGGGGGGGGGGGGGGAGGGGGTATAAACCATGGGTCCTCAAGACTTTGAAGTGAGGATCCAAAAGCAGAAGAGCAATATTAAGCTGGCACTTAAAGGGATACTGTAGGGGGGTCGGGGGAAAATGAGTTGAAGTTACCCGGGGCTTCTAATGGTCCCCCACAGACATCCTGTGCCCACGCAGCCACTCACCAATGCTCTGGCCCTGATGTCACCAGGAGCGTACTGCGCAGGCCCAGTATCGTCTGTGCCTGCGCCGTACGCTCCTGGTGACATAAGGGGGAGCAAGGACACAGCAACGCAGGCACAGTGGTTTTCAGACTTTAAAGTCTGAAATTCCAGAAGTGAACCGGAGGTGGGACCGGAGCATCGGTGAGTGGCTGCATGGGCACAGGATGCCTGCGGGGGACCATTAGAAGCCCCGGGTAAGTTCAACTCATTTTCACCCGACCCCCTACAGTATCCCTTTAAGGCAGTTAAGAGTGACAAACCGGATCTCAATAAACCGTTGCTTTGCACTTTGTTGAGAAGAGGCACCAGACACAAAGCTTGAGGGTCATGGCCACTTATCATACCCATACACCAAGAAGTGATGATAGAAATCACCTTCTTCTCCAGAAGGAAGCATTTTTGGATTTATACACTCAATACAGTGACCCCAGCATGCCTGAACAGCCACAAGGGATTACCATGTTTTTAAAGGAAAGATGAAAATAATTGTTTCAATGTGATAACAGAATTAAATGACATTCTGCAACCCATGCATATAATAATTTTAAATATTTTAACGGGATGTCTTATATTGTGTTCTACTGTTATTTCACACTTGTATGGTGATGGGTTGTCATGTGGCGCATCAGGTACAGTAAATCCTCCTCTCCTTCCCCTTTTTTTTTTGCACCAAGTTCAGGCAGTTGTTCAAGAGATTCCCTATTCAACAATATGTGCATTTATTTACATGTTTCTCCTACTTGTATTTTATGTCTTGTTATATGATCCCCACAGTCTCAGAGGCCATGCATTACTCGATGCATTGTAGCTCTTTAGGTTTACTTGGTTAAAATAATCCTTAGTTACCATTAGCATTACCTATTTTTTCTACATTCAGAGTGTGGGAAATCCTTTCTTTACATTCAAAGTGTGGGAAATCCTTCACACACACACATGGCACACCACACTGAAAAGTTTTGGTCATGTGCTTCTAGTGGTGATGGCAAGCATGTCTATCACCACATGTATTATAGATCTATATGGAACGGGGTGACCGGCCATGTGTTGATCATTTTTCATCTTTATGGGATCAGGCAACCAATGAGGATTGTATGACGCAGCGTTTTGTCAATATTTGTTGTTATTCTTTGGCCTCTATATAATGAACCCACAAGGTTGCATGGCTTGGGGATGTTAACTGCATAATTTATTAATATGTAGCTGTTCATGTGAAGGACTGAGGCAACAGATTAACTCACAGTCATTTTTTTCCCTCCCTTTTTCTATTTTTGTCACGTTAAACCAATGTCGACTGCACCTTGCGTCTCTTATGTCAAAGGGCATGTCATATGCAGCATGACAGCATGCATGACCCAGCCCAGCATCTTCATGTTTATACCAGTGATGGTGATCAGGGGTGTTCCTGGCAGCGTTGCTATGACAAATGCATTAAACATGGTGAGGATGATTTGGCTGTTCATTCCCCCTCCGCAACCCCACTGGCTACTTTCATCATAGTGATGTTTCATTACGCAACAGAGACACGCACACCCGTCCTTTTTGGTTACCATGAGGTCACCAACATCACACGCAGTGACAGTGCAGCAGGAATCCACTTCCCTTGTCTGACTCCCCTTTTTCATTAGCTGATCTACGGATGATCACTTCACTGTGAGGACAAACAGGAAGTCTACAGCACTTGCAGCGTACCAGCCCATGGAGGGGTGAGACAATGATGCTGGTAGGAATAAACTTATCTTAATGGTGTTTTCCTGATTGATATAATACTAAGGTAGTAATTGTCTAACACTGGTTTGTAGGTGTGGTTACACCACTTACTCAGGAAGGGTGTGATTTCTTACCATGATACACCTGGGGATGAATGTATATATTGTTGTTTGTAACAGTACACAATGTTATCATTCCTGTCTGAGATACCTAGATAAAGGGGGACCATGTTGCCTCAAAATGGGACAATAAAATTATTGGTCAGAATCCCAAGTGTGCTTTTGGGTTTCAGCATCTTACTAATTTTCACTTATGTTCAAGGTGTGTGATCCTAAAGGACTAGTATCGCGAAAATCATAAAATTTAATAAGATGCACATAAACACATACAAATAAGTACAAATGAGCCATAAATTACTTTTCTCCATTGTTATTGTCACTTACAGTAGGTAGTATAAATCTGACAGAACTGACAGGTTTTGGTCTAGCCCATCTTCTAATGGGGGGTTCCCAGGGTTTTATTTATTTTCAAAAGCACCTTAGTGAACAGCAGTTGCTCTGTCCAGCTGCTAAAAAAAGTGAGCGGCGAGCAGGGTGGCTGGCCAGCATTTTTTTTATAAATCCTTTTCTCAGAGTGTCTTTATAAAGAATAAAGGCAATGCTCCTGTCAGCTGTCAGATTTCTACTATCTACTGTAAGTGACAGCAACATATGAGAAAGGTAATTTATAACTCATTTTACTCTGGACGAAACCTATTACCGTACTTATTTGTATGTGTTTACATGTATTTTACATTTTTTCACAATAATGGTCCTTTAACTACCTGACCATCAATTAGAGCTCATCAGATACATTTCATAAAGCCGATCACTGAGACTAATGCATGGTCCAATCTTTGAAATGACAGAGAGCAAGATTTCAGACAAACTTGAAAGAATTTAATGTGAACCTCCATGACCCACACACAGATCTGATTGTCACTGCATTGAAATGTCTGAAATCAATAAAATGCAACAATATGCTCTGTATAGGGCCATTGTACAGTGTTGTGATGTTATGGCTACATCTAAAATATATCCTACTCTTCCCCAAACATGTGTTTGGTTATTTTCAAGACAATCAATAATTACTCTCATTATGTTAGAGTACAAAAAAAGAAATGGAACATTTTGATGATGTACTTGTACTGCATTTGATTACTGCCGTAGCAGAGTATCTTGTCAAGATAAAAATAAACTGAACATATTTGCTGTACTCAGGCAGTAATTTTGAAAATTGGCCTTGACTTTTCAACCTTCACCTATTAGTTGCTGAAATTGTAGAAATGTTATAAATGCCGCAGCAATTATTTCCAGCTAAAATTTGCGGTGTACAATCCATACTGAAATTGACTAGTACAAATTCCGCTATTAAGCTATTAGAACATAGTACTGTGAACAGTAAAATATAGGAAACCAAAGTATACAGATGAGATGATAGATATTCAAATATGCATTTACACCAAATTATATATACCTAAAGAGTGTCTAAATGCATACTTACTGTAGAGGACATATTTAGTGTAAGCTGCACGTTAGAATGGTTGGTATTCTATTTTACATCCTTAATCTGTTTGCATAAGCTCAACAAAATCAGTTTAAAACGTCCGATGAATTAAAGATTTTTCCGTATCGGACGACAATGTAGCAAAATGACATCAACGAGCGACGGATATCAGGCATTTTGCCTGATCCATCCGGTGGATCAACTCAGACGACTTTTGGGCATATATTGCGCAGACAGCTATGTGTGTGTACAATGTCTTTTAAACAACATTATTTATCAGAATGCGCATGTCATGCGTAACGTCACTTCCACTTGCGCGTGCAGTATTTAAATGAGTTGGTCATTTGCAATATTGGGGTAAGGACAATGTTGTTGGAAAGACTCATCTTTTGTCTTTGTTGCTGGTAAAGTCGTATCACCAGTCTATTTTCTCCACTTATCTCCCAGTGAGGTGGAGCGCTATGCCTTAGATCATCTAAATCCATGCACATACATATATTCAAAGATGCATTAGCGCTCAATATTTCATATACTCTAGTAGTTCTCCTGTAATAGTAAACCACCTTCAGGATGAGCAACACCTATAAAACAATAGTTTGCATATCATAACACAGACTATATAAAAGGAATGAATTCACCCTATGGGCTTGATTCACAAAAGCGTGATAACTGTTATCACGGCTGCGCTACGTGGAAATTTGCCCGCGAAAAAACTTTACATGCGAAAATCATGGCAAACTTGCGCGAATCGCATAGCGCGGCCGTGATAGCTGTGATAACAGTTATCACGCTTTTATGAAGCTAATTTTCACTTATGTTATCACGCTTTTATGAATCAAGCCCCATGTGTGATCTCATGCTTAACCACTTAAGCCCGAAGGGTTGAAATTTTTTTACATCCGAGCAACTTTCACCCCCCATTCATTTGCCAATAACTTTATCACTACTCATCACAATTAATTGATCTATATCTTGTTTTTTCCGCCACCAATTAGGCTTTCTGTGGGTGGTATATTTTGCTAAGAGCCACTTTACTGTAAATGCATTTTAACAGGAAGAATAGGAAAAAAATGGAAAAAATTCATTATTTCTCAGTTTTCAGCCATTATAGTTTTAAAATAATACATGCCTCCATAATTAAAACTCACGTATTGTATTTGCCCATATGCCCCGGGTATTTCACCGTTAAAATTATGTCCCTATCACAATGTATGGCGACAATATTTTATTTGGAAATAAAGGTGCATTTTTTCCGTTTTGCGTCCATCACTGTTTAGAAGCCCATAATTTATTAAATCATATTGATATACTCCTTTGACATGAATATTTAAAAAGTTCAGACCCTTAGGTAACTATTTATGTTTTTTTTTTTTTTTTTATTATTGTAATTTTTTTTTATTTTTTTTTAATGTAAACTTGTATGTGGGTATTTTTTTGGTGTGGGAGGTAAACAGGTTTTTTTTTAATATATTTATAGGTTTATTCTTAAAACTTTTTTTTTTTTGGGTGTAATTTGCTATTTGGCCACAAGATGGCCAGAATCAAAAAGTCCTGGGAGCGATCGATCTCGCTCCCAGGCAGAAGAAAAGAGACCAGAGCTCAGAAAAGCCGCAGCGTCTGAAGAGACGCTGTCGGCTTTTCTCCGGGGGGGTCCGATCAGTGAAAGGGATTTATAATCCCTTTCACTGATCGGTGGGCTAGCGGCCAGTAGCGGGGGCGCGCACGGGGGGGCCCGCGGGCGCGCGCGCAGCCCAACTGGACGAGAAATCTCGTCCAGTTGGGCTTAAGTGGTTAAAGGACAGCAGAAGTAAAAAGAATATGAACTATGCCATATTTATTTTCTTTTAAACAATACCAGCTGCCTGGCAGTCCAGCTGATCTATTTAGCTGAAGTAGTGTCTGAATAACACCAGAGAATCAACTAGTGACAGCAGAGAGCAGGACCACCACCTACAGACTCAGGAACACCCCCCTCCCCCTTTTTATTTTACCTGCTCACCATTAGTTTTTTGTAAAATTTAATATAACAGTCACCAGGGCTTCCACGCTCTTGCTCTATAAATAGACTTAAACAAATGCAGACATGTGTAAAATCAATGATATACTGTATTTTTCTGAATAAATACACACTTTTTCTTTCCCAAAACTGGGGGGAGGGGCGTGGCTTATATTCTGAATAATATACAGGTGTCTGCTGTCCCATGTGCCCTCTTTCCTGTGTCCTCTGTCCCCCAGATGTGCCCTTCGATTATCAGGAAGTTGCCGCAGGGAACCTATCTACAGATCAGGCAGGGGCCCCTACCCAGACTCTCCAATCATGGCTGCCCAATGCTCTCGGTTTTTAACTGGAGCCGATGGTCTCGTGAGCAGGACCATGGCTCCGTCACTGGGGCTAATTACTGTACTCCCTTGTTTGCAGTGACCTATCTGATGCCTATTCGGATGAAATGGAAATGGCCCCTAAAGTCCATTAAGGATGCAAGTCAGATAAGCATTTTTTCAAGGTGCTGAACATTCTGTTCAGCTAGCTTGGCATATTGGGACAGTTACTGGGTCCCCCTCCTACCTCTAAGTGGTCAGCCTTCCTCTGTTTACCTGCGTGGGGTGTTGGTGGGGCTTTCCCTTTTATACAGTATTACATTTCTGTGGACCTTCTGGAAGTTATGTACTGACTAAAGCCTTTTTATAATAAGTATGGACTGAGATACATTGGCACAACTATTTATAGTTATCTTATCTTTAGTTTGTCTGACCATTTCTTGTTTAAAGTGGACCCAAATTAAAATTTATTTTCTAACTTATAATAATAAACAGCAGCCTTTTTTTCAGCTGCATGATGACAAATATAAAGTATTTTACATTTATTGGAGGAACCCCTCCCTTCCTTTTATATTGCCGGGACAGAATCCGGCAGACTGGTGGAGGAGGTAAAAAACTAAAACAAAACACAGGCTACTACTGATGATGTCAGAGGGGAGGTGATATCAGCTTGTGTGAGATTTCACATAGATGACGCCCCTGTGAGGGAGGGTAGCTGATGACAAACACGCCCATGATCTAAAACCTCCTACTAAGCTCAGAAGTAATGGCTGCCACCTGTATAACCCTAGTTATGAAAAGAGAAGGGTGAAAAGCATGCACTGAAATGCTCATAGGCTTGAGGGAGTGTTTATTTATCTTTGTATGTGTCAGAGTGGTGCAACTAAATATTTTGAATTAAAAAAATGTTTAGTTTGGGTCCACTTTAATAGATGAATTTGATCCAGCCTTGTATAAACAAAGAAGTCAAGTCTCTCTGACATTTAAAGTGGTATGAAACTAAAAATGTCATCTCTGTTCTAAAACATTACATTACAAGGCAAAGTTATTGTTCCCTGAAGTTAATTGATACCATTGCTCCTTGGTGAGCAAACTATCTTGTAATTAAGTATTTGAAGACTAAACAATGTGATAATTTTCTTAATGCACAGGCAATGTTACAAATTAGCTTCTGAGTGAAGTGAAAGTTTGCATTAGTAACCCATCCAATAACTTTAAACAAGTAATTTTTCCCTTATAAAAGTTGTATACTCTGCTTAATGTTTTAATGCAGAGATGAAATTTGAGTTTCATACCGGATTAAAGGCATGCTATGGCAAAAATTGTGCTCATTTAATATCCATTACAACAAAGCCCTAATCATACCACAAAAAATATATCACTTGGTCAAGCCCAATGGTTGTTATTTATCCTTTACAACACTACATAAGATTGTGGTGCTATATAAATCAATAATAATAGTACACATGACCAAAAGCTTTCCCTTTAAGTTTTTTTTCATATTGTCACTAGAAGGTGGAGCACTACAGATCATAGTGGAGATGAGCGAATCAAAAGAGCCTACAGGAAAAGCACTGGAGCAAACAGCAAGGCAGTATCCCAGCACATAAGGGCTTATTAATGACAAAAGTATATTATCATCCGGTAAGTGGTTCCTGTAGGGACACTGGTGAAGCCAGTTCTTCAACATTTTGCTGCATTATGGCCAGTGTAATATAATTTTGTTTTCATCAGAAAAGTTGTCTTGACTTTTTTTAACCAGAAGCATAACATTGTACTTAATCCTTTGTTAACACAAGATTGAACAGCCATTTGTAAATATATATATATATATATATATACCATATATTCCGGCATATAGGACGACTGGGCGTATAAGACGACCCCCAACTTTTCCAGTTAAAATATATATATTGGGATATACTTTCCCTATAAGGCTACCCTCTTGACTCTTGGACATTCGTATACTGTACTGTGTGTACTGGCGCTATACTGTGTAAACAGGTACAGATACTGGTGCTGTACTGTATGTGGCACCCAGTATACAACAACCAGCCAATCACGGCAAGCAATGTACCTTATTGGCGATTGGCTGGTTGTTGTATACAAAGCCTGCTTGGACTGGTCAGCTATGCCTGTCTTGAAGAGTATCAGAGCGGTAGTGCAAACATGCCTCTTTCACCTGTCTGGCCCGCCCTTGTACACTATTACCTCCTTCTCTGCCTCTTAGATCTTGCACTTCTCCAGTACGGCTTGGAAGTTTAAGCACCCGCCCTATAAGACGACACTCGCCGTATAAGACGACCCCCGACTTTTGAGAAGATTTTACAGGGTTAAAAAGTAGTCTTATATGCCAGAATATCTATCATAATTAAACTGCCATTGAAATAATATAACTACCTCTACAAGTACCTGTATGCACTTTAAATTACTTTCATGCGTGTCTGCTAATATGTTACAGTGTGTAGAAGCTTCTGTTCATAACCTACCCATCAAACAAGGGGAAAGCAGTCCAGCCCAGCAGTTGAAGTTCAAGCTCTTGTCCAAAATTAGATATCACATGGCCACGCTGATCTCTACTAGCATGTGGTACATATGTGGCAGCCATACCAAATAGCTGTACTAGGAGTACACTGTTATCATCCTCATATGGATGAAGGACCTATGGAAACAAACACAGTTGAAATACATTGTTATTCTGCGAAACAGTGACAGCAAATTATATCATGTTCTGACAGTAAGCTTTTCTGCAAACATACAGTATATACAAATCAGCCAATAAAATAACAACCATAAAAATGTAACTGTCAAATTACCCTTGGATGATATTATGTATTTTTCTCTGCTAACTTGGAATGTAATTTGGTCCTTTATTCTTGCAGTTTTCTACATAATGTAATATACCGTATATTCTGGCGTATAAGACGACTGGGCGTATAAGACGACCCCCCAACTTTCCTAATTAAAATGTAGAGTTTTTTATATACTCGCCATATAAGACTACCCCTCTTCCAATGCACACCAAAAAAAAAAGAAAAAGAAACAAACATAATATACTGGTGCTATGTATGAACAGATACTGGTGCTGTACTGTATGTGGTACCCAGTATATAACAGTATATAGGCGATTGACTGGTTGGATTGGTCAACTCTCCCTAAGTGGATTGGTCAGCTCTACCTGTCTCCAAGCAAATTGGTCAGCTCTCCTTGTCTACCTGTTTATCAGAGCGGTATGGAAGAATAGTTCGTGCTGTGCCCATAAAACACGCCTCTTTCACCCTTCTGACCGCCCTTGTATCCTATTTATCTCCTTCTCTGCCTCTCAGATCTCGCACCTGTGCACCTGTGTCGCTTCATTACAGTCCTCAGCAGCGAGATCTGACAAGTGGTAACATGATACGGCATATCACCCGGCATCAATGACACCCAGCGTATAAGACGGCCCCTGACTTTACAGATGATTTTCAAGGGTTAAAAAGTAGTCTTATATGTCAGAATATACTGTACTTCCAGCACATCATAACTGACATCCTCATGGGTTTTTTTATGCAATCTATAATTTGCTCTTAAACTGTTTATTTCTCTTTTTTTGTGTAAAAGTATTTTTTCCAAAATTAATGATCCAAAAAATAAATAATCTTTTAAAAAGTAAATCAATAAAAATACCACCTGTAACAACTGTGAACTATAGCCATACCACATAATGTATAAACAGTGAAAATGCTTGAATTACTTTCAGTTATGAAAAAAAAAAAAGAAAATAATACATTTACAGGTCAGCCAGCATCATAAGATCATAACAACTAATGGCTGAAACTGTCCAATTTTGTTTTCATTTAGAAATTGTGACGATATTTACTGAAAACAGCTTATTAAATGGCACCTGAAATAAGTTAAAAAACCATACATCTGCTACCTATACTGGGTACTACATAACAGTAAAGGCACATCTGGCTACTCTCACCTCTTGGTACTGGGATCTATCTTCAGACGTGCTACAGTGTCCCCTCTGTATGACTCCTACAGTGGAGTCTCTCATTACGTGATGCCGCTGGATGAGTCATAAAGAGGGGAAGCTGTGGCGTGGCAGAAGGAGGTCCCAGTGCCAAGAGATGAGTACCTTCTCCAGCACGCTCCGCTTGCTTGAGACTTTGCATATGGGGGCACATATGGCTACTTATACTGGGGGGGGGGGGATGGTAGAGAAGGCTACATAATACTGGGGGCACATAAAGCTACCAATACTGGGGAGGATAACACACTATACTGGGGGCTACCCCAAACTACCTAATACCTGGAGATCCACTAGCTGCCAAACACTTGTTACCTAATACTTGGGGGAACCTCTAGCTACTTAATACTGTAAGGTACCTCTGGCTGCCTAATACTTTTGGGGGACACATCTGGCTGCATAAAACTATTGGGAGCACATTTCACTATCTAATATACTTTAAGGTACACATCTGACAACCTAATAATATTATCTAGGGGCACACCTGGCTACCTAATACTAATATGGGGGTAGTGAGTCACACATGGCTTCCTAATGCTATCTGGGGACTAACCGGGCTACATGAAACTGTTAAGTGGGTGACTGGGGTCAATCTGGCTACCTAATACTTATATCTAGGACCACATGACTACTTAATTATTTTATCTGGGGGAACATGCCAACTTAAAGGGGAACTGAAGAGAGAGGTATACGGAGGCTGCCATATTTATTTCCTTTTAAGCAATACCAGTTGCCTGGCTATCCTGCTGATCCTCTGCCTCTAATACTATTAGCCATAGCCCCTGAACAAGCATGCAGCAGATCAAGTTTTTCAGACTTTAAAGTCAGATCTGACAAGACTAGCTGCATGCTTGTTTCTGGTGTTATTCAGATACTACTGCAGAGAAATAAGCCAGCAGGGCTGCCAGGCAACTGGTATTGATTAAAAGGAAATAAATATGGCAGCCTCCGTATACCTCTTACTTCAGTTCCCCTTTAATTATTGTATTTGGAGGTACATGGCTACTTATTTTCTGTATACGGAGGCACCTAGTTACTTAATTTATCTTGAGGCACATGGTGTATTTATTCTTTTATCTGGAGACATGTAACTAATGGATTTTTTTTTATCTGGAGGCAAGTGGATACTTCATTGTTGTATCTGGAGGCATGTGACTATATTACCTTGTACTTTTATCTGGAGGCATGTGATTACTTAATTCATATATCATATATTTGTCATATATTTGTCATTCAAACCTGATGTCTCAGACCCTACTCCACAAATAAACGCATGCTTAGCTGAGCTTCAGGAGTGGATGAATAATAATTGGCTAAAACTTAATGCTGACAAAACTGAGGTTCTTGTTATCGAGGGCCAGGGCTCAACAGCAAAGCAGCTCCAGTCTCAACCAACACCGCTAAGGATAGGGAGCTCAGACCTGAACAACTCAGACTGTGTGCGCAGCCTGGGAGTACTGATTGATGGGAAATTAAGCTTCAGGAATCAAATCTCAGCTGTTGTGAAACATTCCTTCTTTCACCTAAGGAATATTGCAAGGATTAAACACCTAATTCCTTCAGAGGATCTTCCAACCCTAGTTCATGCCTTCGTCACATCAAGGTTAGACTACTGCAACGTCCTCTACACAGGCCTGCATAAGAAAGACTTACGCCGCCTGCAATTAGTACAGAATGCCGCCGCAAGGCTGTTAACGAGCCAACCCCGCCATTGCCACATAACACCAACCCTGAGCTCACTCCACTGGCTACCGATAAAATGGAGAATTCTGTTTAACCTTTTCGGGACCATGTTAATGAGATCCTACGCCGCACTTGTGGCTGTTCTAGCCTGATGCGGCGTAGGATCTACGCCGGCCCGCAATTTCCGCTCCCGACGCGATCGTGCGCACCCGGAGGGGGAGATTAAGCTGTCATATGACAGCCGACATCTCCCCCAGTGATCAGCAGCCATCGCGTATGGCTGCTGATCACGTGATCACTACGATCGCCGTCGGATCGTAGTGATCAGTTTGACAGCTGCAGCGGCAGGGGGGAAAAGAAGAGGATCCACTCACCTCCCTGCCGTTCCAGCGACGATCGGCACCCCCCTCCGCTCTGGCCGGCATCTCCGCTTCATCTGACGTCAGCGCCGGGTCCCGGCTTGATGACGTCATCAAGCCGCGACCCGGAACTGATCTTCAGACAGAGCGGAGATGCCGGCCGGAGAAGAGGGTCCCGTGCGGCTCATCGCTGGAGCCTGGAAGGTAAGTGAAGGCTGCGGGCAGAAGGGGGAGGCACAGGCCACCATGGGGGACACCACTCTAGCCAGCCACACACGGGATCCGGCCGCCTAACCCCCCCAAACGCGCGCACCCCCTTCCCGCGCAAAACGCCTGGTCCTTAAGGGGGGGTAGGTGGCCGGTCCCGAAAAGGTTAAGATAGGCTTACTGACATTCAAATCCTTGCACAATCTGGGCCCTGGATACCTGAAGGACTTGTTGCAACTACATCACACCCCCCACAATCTTAGATCAAAAGGACGTAACACCTTGGTCACCCCCAGAGTCCACCTCAAAACCTTTTGAGACAGAGCCTTTTGTCATGCTGCCCCTACACTTTGGAACTCCCTGCCACACCCAATCAGGACAGCCCCATCCCTGGAAGCATTTAACCAGCTGAGCGGTCTGGACGAGCTCAGCTCGTCCAACACCGCCAGCGGCTGCCGCTCAGGCCCTGCTGGGCCGATTTGAATGAAATAAAAAGCAGCACACGCAGCCGGCACTTTGCCAGCCGCGTGTGCTGCCTGATCGCCGCCGCTCTGCGGCGATTCGCCGCGAGCAGCGGCGAAAGAGGGTCCCCCCAGCCGCCTGAGCCCAGCGTAGCCGGAACAAAAAGTTCCGGCCAGCGCTAAGGGCTGGATCGGAGGCGGCTGACGTCAGGACGTCGGCTGACGTCGATGACGTCACTCCGCTCGTCGCTATGGCGACGATATAAGCAAAACAAGGAAGGCCGCTCATTGCGGCCTTCCTTGTTTATTCTGGGCGCCGGAGGCGATCGGAAGATCGCCTCCGGAGCGCCCTCTAGTGGGCTTTCATGCAGCCAACTTTCAGTTGGCTGCATGAAATAGTTTTTTTTTTATTTAAAAAAAACCCTCCCGCAGCCACCCTGGCGATTTAATCAGAACGCCAGGGTGGTTAAGTCTAAACTGAAAACCTACCTTTTCAGTCTGGCACTCATGAACATCTGACTATCTCCTCTGTAACACAACCCAGCCTGAAACCCTGTATTAATCTGAGACACAGCTATGCGCTTTGAGTCCTATGGGAGAAAAGCGCTTTACAAATGTTATTGTATTGTATTGTATTGTATTGTATATCTCGGGGGCAAAGTGCCATTTTACTTCAACTCCCTATGCACGGTTAATTAGTGAAATTGTATTAACTAGCTGCATTAACATGAGAACAACTAATAGCTTCCCACCCTGCATTCTCTGAAGAATTTTTCCAGTCTTATGCTGGGAATACACGGTTCGTTTTTGCCTTCGTTTAAACCTTCGATTCGTTCGGTAAACGAATCGAGTGTTGAAAACGTATGTGAAAATAGTCATAATCTCATTATAGTTTCGATTAATAGACCCCAAAAACGAACGACTAGTGATCGAACATGTTTGATATTATCTCTCTTTATCCATCTAATCGAGCCATTGGTAGGCTTGATGGCTGTTCAGATCGATTATATATTCGTTTATGCTAGTCCGTCCCTGTAAAAAGGGATTTTCGTTTCGTTTCTTTGCAGCCTTCGATCATTGGAAAAACGAAACCATCAGAATCGAAAAAAAAAACGAAACCGTGGGTGGTGATATTAACCGTATGACCGATTATTTCGGGATCGAAAAGGACAAAAGGCACAATCGAAACGAAGGTTTAAACGAAGGCAAAAACGATCCGTGTATTCCCAGCATTAAGTACCTGCCCGCCAAATGATAAAGCATGATGTTATATAAGTTATGTGTTTGAAGCAGCATTCAGCTTTTTAATCCCTACAGGATTTTTCCATAGATCTTGTCCTTTGATTACACTCCACAGAAGATATGACTTCGTTTTTTTAATATAGACACCACTCTATAGCTCACATCTGTATATGTTTTAAAATTGTGCAGTACATTATTCATTGCCTCTGAAACTAGTTACCGCTTTCTATAAAGTTAGTGTCTGTCTTTCCAACATAGCATTAAGGCTCCACACAGTGAGAAGGAAAAAGTAATTACTTCACTCTAAATTTAGAATCCCTTTGGAAGGAATAAATCTAGTATTTTAAAAAAACGATTAAAAAAAAAAGGACATTAAAGAAGAATATCCTCTTCAGGATAAGTATAATTCTGCATGTGATCTGACAAATATAAAATAATCCCACTAATGGATGTTGCAGTATACTTTGTATAGAAATCAATACGGTGCACTACTAGGGAATGCATTGCTTGTTGTGAGTAGATGTGTTTAAACAAAGTGACGTCTCATTTAGAGAGAGGTTATTGAAAGTCCACATTCTTTTGTGGAGAAGAGGACTGGATTTCATTAGTCCCCACTTCCAAAGCAGTTAGATTGCAACGTGACAAACATCAACAAAAGATAAACAGTCATTTCTTTTTCTGAATGGTCACCACATCTGCTAATAGAAATAAAAATAATAAGAATTAGCTTTGGAAACCATAATGGATTCTGCAGTACAATTCTGATTTTTATGCTGTACTCAAAAGATTGTTTACTAAAACTGCCCAAAAACAAGCAATAATAAGAAAAAAGCAGAAATAACACTTCTATCTGTTCCAGACGACTAATCAAATGGCTCAATAAACAAGACAAAACAGATAATTGTATAATTTAAGAATACTAAAGCAAACCTGATCTTAATTCTCTCCACTTGGCCCCATCTATGACATGGTCTACATATCTAAATAGCATAATTTTATTATTTCACAGTGTCATCTTACCTTGCTGGCTAGAGTGAGAGTGCACTGTGTGCGCATATCGATTTTAATGCAATTCATAGGGTCATTAGCACTTTTTATGTTTTTTATCATTTTAATCAATTTTTTATTGATTTTCAAGAACGAGTAATACAATATTGAATTGTAACATGACATGACAGCTTTTCTTGAACAAATTCAGGTGAGAGTTACCATGAAAACAAGTGTTTAACACATTTCATGAGTTGTTTATTGATGTATGTTAACTTTCTCAGACTAAATGTAATGATCGCTGCTGCAGCAGCTATTACTGGAAGTAGTAGTGCTGCAGCTCAGGCAGTTCTGATCTATTTCCATGCAAGTTGCATAGCTTTGTCTGTCTTTCCCTGCTGTCAGCTTGTGACTGATTATCATTCACCTGTGTGGGAATCTGCACGTCTGCTCCCATTGGATGACCTCAGTATAAAGATCTGCTTCCTGCAGGGTTTCCTTGGGTTTTCATAGCTTCAGTGTAAGCCAGTCTTGCTGTCGCTTTAGCCCCCGATCGTGTTTCTTGTTATAAAGATACTTTGCTGGTCTTTGCATCATATATTGGTTCATTGCCAATATATATGCAAACCAGCACGTTTATTATTTTCCTTGTATTTGTGTTACGTTGATACATCAGTGTTGCTGATGTATACGTACATGAACTGTTTATATCCTGTGTGCAGTTAGTCAGCTTTCCAGCACGTTTTGGTAGGTTGCGCGTACCGTGACCACCCGTGCTGAGGTAGTTACCCTGCTCCTGGTTCTGTTTGTGGATTGCGTTCATCTCTGCGAAGAGATAACGAATCCTTCTGAATCCTGTTCCTGGTCCTGTTTGTGGATTGCGTTCATCTCTGCGAAGAGATAACGAATCCTTCTGAATCCTGTTCTGTTACTGTTTGTGGATTGCGTTCATCTCTGCGAAGAGATAGCGAATCCTTCTGAGTCCTGTTCCCTGTATTACTCCAGTCCTAGTCAGCGTTCCTGCTGATGTCATATATCGGTTCATTGCCGATATATACATATGTTAGTCAGACGTTACAAATAGTTTCATTGATAGCTGTAATTGTAATACGCTAGGAAAACATACTTATTGTATATTTACCTGTGTTACGTTCATCTATCTTAATCCTGCTATTTCCTCACTATCCTGTCCTGTCTTTGTGAGGCACGCCACCGCCGCATCGCATTGGCTGCCTCATTCCAGTCTGTCTGGTTTTGGACGCTTGCTGTCGCTAAGTAGCCGCTAGCTAGCAAGCGTTCATTCTGTCTACCTGTCCTGATCTCCTCAGTTCTGGTTTGTGCGCTCAGCGCTACTTTGCGCTGAGACGTTATAACGAAAGCATTGTTTGTGGCTGTCAGATCTGCACCGGCTCTGTGCGCCACAATCTCCTATTGGAGTCAGTCCTCCCCTCCACTATACTAGGGATAGCCTGTTTCCTGGTGCTAGTGTGTGTACCTCCTCCACGCCAGCTCATGCGTTGCATGCTGACTGTGGAGAATACACCACCAAGCCTTACATTATGAAAACCCCATTACCAATCCCCATTGTGGGGGGGACTCCCAGAAAGTATGACACTGTTAATTATGGTTCCTGTTCCTTTAAGAAATTTGAAGAACTTAGCTCTGAAACAGAAAATGAGTTTTTCTCTGAATGTGCCAGGTTCCTGACCAATCCTGATCTCCAAGCGACTCCTGTTTCAACCTGGGCACTCCAACTAAGTTATATTTTGTTTAAAGGGGAATTATTCCAGTGGGCATTTGATGTTCTCAATCATTCCGATTTGAAAGAGAGACCGCTGGAATTTCTAGCGTTTGTGATCCATAACTGGTTGCGCATAGATCCATTGCCTTTTCCTCTTAATGAACTCCTGGCAGCAGGCCAATCAGCTGCTCCTTCAATTGCTTGCAAGAATGAGCAGCAAGCAGAAAGTGTTACTGATAATTTTCCTGCAGCTTTGACTAAATCACCAAAAACCGCAAGGTCAAAGGCAAAACGCAAACGTTCTAAGAAACGTGTCCAATCTGCAGAATCGTTATCCTTAGCGACTGAGACCTATAATGAGATTCTGCCATTAACAGATAATGAAATGCAATTGTCTTTCAGGGGAGTTAAATGGACTTATGAAACTACTAATGAACTTTCCTCCCTGGCTAGGGAAAATAAAGATTTTTGTTTAAAAGAATTATCTGAGTATGATTATGAGGAGATATTACAGAGTATTGAACAAATCAACTTATTTGTGAAGCAAGGAAAGTTTGCATACACTACAGTTCAGCACTTGCTACAGGTATTGGAGATTCTTAGGAATAAGGAATCTGCCAATCACCTGCTAATTAACCCAATATATGTCCCTGCTACAATCATATCTGCAAACCATGATCTGCCTGTTAAGTATGCTTGGAATCCTCCATTTGAGAAAGGAGAGATGGAAGCTCTGGTCAATGAATGGAAGAATGATTCAAGTTCATTTTGTCAATTTTACAGTGCAAAAAGTGAATTGGTATTGAATGCATGCATTAAGTCTGCCTATAACCTAATAAAAACTGGTGTGTGTGAGTATGACTTTGTGGCTCCATTGATTGATGTGTGGGAACTGATTTTGGATGATTTTTTTGTGACTCTGAATTCGCAAATTTGGCGTTCTGACCCGCCTGCTTCAGCACCTTTGGCTGATTCAGCAGGTGATTCGGAGCTCTTTTTGTGTGAAATTGAAGTTCCTGCAATGCCACCCTGTACCATGGATAACTCAGTGTTACTTCCCAGTAAAACAGAAGCCACTGATACATTCTTAACCTTGCCCTGCGCAAATTTCTCAGCAGAGAATCCAGAGGTCCTGCTGACTTCCGAGTCCAGCCTAGCCAGTACTCATGACTCTTTGTTTAGTGAAACAGACACCAGAAAAATCTTGCCTGTCTCTGCAAACACTTCTGCAGAAATTACCTGTGTTAATAAAGTTCAACTCCTGTCTGATCCAGCAGATGCGCAAACATTGTGTCTTGATCTTCCTGTTTCTACACCTCGCTCTAGTTTCGTGAATAGCTCAGAGCATCTGCTATGTGAACCTGAAATCGCAGAATTATTACCTTGTTCAGAAAATTTTCCAATAAATTTGCCCTGTACCATGAATTGTGCAGTAGATCTCTCCAATGAAACTCAGGTCACAGAATCATTATGCTGTCCAGCAGGTGCTTCCATGGTTTTGCCCTGCAATATGGACTGTTCAGTGATCCTGTCCAGTGAAGCTGTGGTCGCAGAGTCTTATGCTTCACCCAGTATTTTGGATACTTTAAACCCTCTAGCAGAGGAGGCTGAAGCACTGCTTACCTCAGTTGGTGTTGCAGTAATATTCACTTGTCTAGCAGCTGTTTTGGAATTACAGTCTGCTCTAATACAACTTGATGAATTTCTGCCCAGCAAAGCAGAAGCCATTGAAATACTGTCCTCGTCAGCAAGTGTGTCAGATACCTTGCCCTGTACACAGTCTGATTTAACCAATGTTGTTGAGTCCCTCTCCAGTGTTGTAACAGCCGAGGAACTCCAGCCCTGTCCTCTGAATGTTTCAGAAGTCTTGCCCTGTAACATGGATAATTCTGATTCTCTGGTCAAAATAATAGAAATCTCAGAATTTCAGTCCGGTCTGATGAGTGTTCCTGAAACCCAGCCCTGTATCCTGAAAGATTCTAGTTCTCTGGCCGCTGTGGCAGAGGTTCCAGAGTCCCCTTCCTGTCCAGGGAATTCCTCAGTTTTGCCTAGTCCAGTGGGGGCTGCTGCAATACTGACTTGTTCTGCAGCGCCTCATGAGCTCCAATCCAGTGTATTAAATGAGTCCCTGTCCAGTCCAGAGGTAGTTGTGGAGTCCCTATCTGGTTCAGTGCATACATCAGAAGATTTGTCCTGTTTTGTTGGTGCCCCTGAATCTGATTTGTTACTGACTTTGCTGGAATCAGCGACATCTAAGTCTGATCCAGCATTCTCGTGTAAAAGTCCAGTGGTTGCGAAGTTTAGTCATGATGATTTTTTTTTGGCCAGTCCTGGTTTTGGTCCTGTCTTGGCTGACCCTGAGGCTCACAGTTCCTTGACATGCCCAGAGGTTTCTCTTGTGCCGGTGTGCCCAGATGTTCTTTGTGTGCCAGAATGCCCAAGTGTGTCTAAGGTGTTAGCGTGCTCTGATGCTTCCTTAGTGGGAACATGTTCTGATGTTGCCAGTCTGCCTGCATGCCCAGAGATGGTTCTGGTCCCTGAAAGCCCTGATATTGATGTTTGTCCTTGTGGCCCTGACTCGGGAATTGCCCTAGGTTCCATAGGGGTTCTTGATAGTTCTCCATGTGAGCCTAAGGGGCGTTCTGACCTATGGGGATCTCTTGGGAGCTTCAAGGTGTTCTGGGAGGTCTCTGAGAAAACCTGTCCTGGTGCCTTGGACTGGTTCAACAGTGGGTTTTGTGTTGGTAAAGACAGTACCGGTGGGCATTGCAAAGGCTTTGGCGTTTCTGAACGGTTCCTGGAAGGCGGTGGGTATCGCTCAGGGAATTTCGGAGGGCTTTCTTCTGGAAATCATGGTTCTGATGGGTGTCACACTGGGGCTTGTGGTACTGATGGGCGTGTTTCTGTAGGTTCTGGTTCTGATGGGTCCAGTCTTGTGGGGACTGATTCTGGAATTCGGTCTTGCCGGGCTGTCCCGGTCATCATGAATTATCAGTCAGACTGTTTTGTTGGGAATTTCGGTTTTGAAAAGCGTCTGGAATCCGCTTTTAAAGGCGGGGGTACTGTAATGATCGCTGCTGCAGCAGCTATTACTGGAAGTAGTAGTGCTGCAGCTCAGGCAGTTCTGATCTATTTCCATGCAAGTTGCATAGCTTTGTCTGTCTTTCCCTGCTGTCAGCTTGTGACTGATTATCATTCACCTGTGTGGGAATCTGCATGTCTGCTCCCATTGGATGACCTCAGTATAAAGATCTGCTTCCTGCAGGGTTTCCTTGGGTTTTCATAGCTTCAGTGTAAGCCAGTCTTGCTGTCGCTTTAGCCCCCGATCGTGTTTCTTGTTATAAAGATACTTTGCTGGTCTTTGCATCATATATTGGTTCATTGCCAATATATATGCATACCAGCACGTTTATTATTTTCCTTGTATTTGTGTTACGTTGATACATCAGTGTTGCTGATGTATACGTACATGAACTGTTTATATCCTGTGTGCAGTTAGTCAGCTTTCCAGCACGTTTTGGTAGGTTGCGCGTACCGTGACCACCCGTGCTGAGGTAGTTACCCTGCTCCTGGTTCTGTTTGTGGATTGCGTTCATCTCTGCGAAGAGATAACGAATCCTTCTGAATCCTGTTCCTGGTCCTGTTTGTGGATTGCGTTCATCTCTGCGAAGAGATAACGAATCCTTCTGAATCCTGTTCTGTTACTGTTTGTGGACTGCGTTCATCTCTGCGAAGAGATAGTGAATCCTTCTGAGTCCTGTTCCCTGTATTACTCCAGTCCTAGTCAGCGTTCCTGCTTATGTCATATATCGGTTCATTGCCGATATATACATATGTTAGTCAGACGTTACAAATAGTTTCATTGATAGCTGTAATTGTAATACGCTAGGAAAACATACTTATTGTATATTTACCTGTGTTACGTTCATCTATCTTAATCCTGCTATTTCCTCACTATCCTGTCCTGTCTTTGTGAGGCACGCCACCGCCGCATCGCATTGGCTGCCTCATTCCAGTCTGTCTGGTTTTGGACGCTTGCTGTCGCTAAGTAGCCGCTAGCTAGCAAGCGTTCATTCTGTCTACCTGTCCTGATCTCCTCAGTTCTGGTTTGTGCGCTCAGCGCTACTTTGCGCTGAGACGTTATAACGAAAGCATTGTTTGTGGCTGTCAGATCTGCACCGGCTCTGTGCGCCACAATCTCCTATTGGAGTCAGTCCTCCCCTCCACTATACTAGGGATAGCCTGTTTCCTGGTGCTAGTGTGTGTACCTCCTCCACGCCAGCTCATGCGTTGCATGCTGACTGTGGAGAATACACCACCAAGCCTTACACTAAATAAAGTAGAGAGAGCAAGGACTTACTTTTTGCTAAGCACTTTTTATTTTAAATCTATAATTGGTGAAAACTGAGAAGTCATGATTTTTTTTATTTTTTTTTCTTCCCTTTAAATTGCATACAAAAATAAATAATTATTGGGGAAAAATGTTGACCAAATAAAGCCTATTTAGTCTCGAAAAAAAGGCTTGTTTCAGTTGTGTAATTCAGACACTATTACAGCCAAAAGGATAAGAGTGACTTCCAGGCAACTGGCATAATTTTTTACCACTTTAGTCTATCTAGACGACTGTAGACACTATAGACATAAGTCTAACGTATACGCGTATACACATCCAGGATTACAGTAGCATGTGCACGCAACTGCTGCTCATTCCCGGTGGCATGTCCATGTTGGCGATTGGGGAAGGGGAACAAGGGTTCCCCTGAACCAATCGCAGTGCCTGAAATGAATGGACATGACCTCAATCAGGGGCCATGTCCATTCATAATCATGGAATTTAAAAAAAAGTAAAATAAATAAATAAATTGAATACTTCCTAGTAAACCAGGATAGTGTTTCTAGCACCATCTAGTGGTGAGAAGTTAAATTACAAACACCACACATTTTTTTAATATGTATGTCATGAGGGTATATTACTGTTATTTCAGTGCATAAGGGCTTGCAATTGACCGGACACAAAAAAAACCCAAGCAAAGAACCCCAAATAATATATTGGCACCATATGTTGTACTAGGAACATTATTTAAATGTTGTGATAGCCAGAACTAACGGGCAAATAAAATGGGTGGGTTTTATTTATAGTAGAATTGCTAATTTTCATGTAAATATTTAAAAATATGTATTTTTTCATTTTTTTTCTTGTTTTTGACTATAAAATACATATAAAATAAAGTAATTACTGAAAACAAGCATTGCCCACAAAAAGGCTAATTTGTGGTGAAAAAACAACAACAAGATATACATCATTCACGTGTGAGAAGCAGTCATAAAGTTATGGCCAAATGAATGGTAGTAGCACTGACAGGTGAAAATTGCCTTCTGGCATTAAGGGTAAAATGGCCGATAGGCTGAAGTGGTTCAAAGAAAAGGAATATGTCAGCCACCATACCCCTATTATTACAGAGTCTCTTTAATTGCTGAAGACCGTGCATCAGAGACTGTGTGGAAACATGCATGCACTGTCCTGAACATATGTGTCTGCCTTATGTATTTATTGTGACTCAAGCCTGAATCTGTTCAGCCCAGGGAAGTTCACACTCAGTATAGATCAAGCAAAACTGTAGAATTTCACTTCACATCCCCAATTATAATAGCTTCATATTTGGTAGATTTTCCTCTATGTTGCAAACAAGCCGGGTACAGAACAATAAATCCTACATGCAGGTAATGCACTGGCACCAATGTGAGATGATTTCTGTGCTGCTAGTGGCATTCTTCTACTGCATCTCATAAATGTTTGTAAAATTAGCATTCCAGAGGAAGAAACATTGCGGTTACAGAAATCTTCCAGCTCTGTATGTTTCTGTTATCAAGCATTAAATTGATTCTAAGTTTTTATCAATTTTCTTCCTCTTGCTGTGCAGCTGCTCAGTGATATACCAACAGGAAAACAATAGGTGATAAATGAACACGGTTTTAAATTTGCTCTGTCAGCTGTTTGACAGATTTGGTGGATATCTTGCATAGTTTGGAATGACTATTAAAGCAAATATTCTTACAACTTATTGTTTATTTATACTGTACTTGGGATCTGGTAAAAGAGTCATTTGATTCTCTAACACTTAGAATCTGCTCTTATTGCCAGAAAATGTATAGTCCTGTGATTTACCTTAGATCTGTTTGACTTGAATTCACCAGGAAAACTCCAAACAACTTCACTTCACTTTAATGACAAACCAAGAAATTCATCAAGTGTGTGTGTTTAAACTACCTGGTTTAATTGTTTACATGCATACTGTATGTAGGTCATGTATGTGTGAGGGCACAGATGTCATATTTACATTACATAATATAAATCTGTATTGACATCAGTTATGGGAATTGCTAATAGCACCACGTGCTGTGAGTTATAGAATTCTGCAGCCAAGATATTAACTGCACAGTATATTCCCATTGTGGAACAGGACAAAGCAAATTGGCTGCTACAGCCCTCCCCCCCCCCCCCCCCCTGTACTGCTATTATTCAGATTTGCTTTTTTCCTGTTGCTCTGGGATACACCTGCAACAGAGGTTCTGTGTCCATAATTTGTTAGTATACCTGTCACATTTCACCAATAATCAGGCAGCACACTCACCTTTACTGAGTTCCAGGTGCTGCTCTGCACTTTCTGCATTTCCGTTTGGGCTGTAGTCCCTGATGCAAGAAGCAGGAAGTACAGAGCACCTTCCAGCACCTGGAACCTGATAGAGGTGAGTGTGCTGCTGCCTGTCACCTTCTGCATTCGTAAAGCTGTGTATGTGTGTGTGTGTGTGTGTGTGTGTGTGTGTGTGTTTACTATACTGGGGAAAGTGGAAACCTTAGGGGCACATCTGGCTACAATACTGGGGGGGAGCACATCTGGGTACTGAACTAGGGAGGTTGGGTAATAAGGTTGCACATCTGGCTACAATGCTAGAGGGTTGGGGGGGGGGGTCATTTGGGGCACATCTGACTTCTATACTGGGAAGCACAACATAACAATACTTGGTTTAACAGGAATCTGCACAGAGCTATTCTGGGTCCTGCACATGATCAGGGCTGGCCAGGCTTCTCCCCCATGGCCGCCGGAGTCCCCATTACCTCTCTGATTTTCTGGGGACCCAGCGGCCCATCAGGATCATGGAGCTGCGGTTTGCGGCAGTGCGACGTGATGTCGGGGGGGGGGGGGGGGGCGTGGGGTCATGGGGCAGGGAAGTAAAAAAATAATTAAAATAATCAGATTGACCCTGTGCATTGTATTGGATACAAGGGGATTTGTATCCAATGCAATGTTGCCATTTGCTTCCTGGCTGCGGCTGACTGAAGAGCTTTGATCTGTGTGATCTGTAAGTTGCTGATCTGCTGATTTTTCTGCCTACCAGTTACCAATTTGTGCCTCGACTTTGACTATTCTCTCTGCCTTTAACCTGCACTGATTTTTGCCTGGAGTTTGATTGATTTACTGTTGCCGATTTATGCCTGGATTTCTCTCTGCCTTCTGCTTGCACTGATAATTTGCCTAGACTTTTATTGATTTACTGTTGCCAATTTTTGTCTGCATTTTGACTACTCTCTGCCTGCTGCCTGTACCGACCTCTGCCTGGATTTGACAACTCTCTGCGTGCCGTTTGCACCAACCTCTGCCTGCCTGTCATTTGCAATGGCGTCAGCATCTAGAATACATCTCACTGTGGAAGGAAGGTGGAGTTGGAGGACAGCATTTCTGATCTGCAGTCACTGGCGGACTCGAGTCACAGTGATGCACCTGGAGATCTGTCATCTGGCCCAGGTAGCGACAGCGACTACATCACCACCGAAGTCAGCGATGTCCGCGTTTGGTGCCCCATTGACTGTACTCAGGCTCCGCCACTGCCCCCCAAGTCTCCCTTTTACTGGGAAACCTAGCCTGAAGATAGAGTGTAAGCACAACCCCCTGGCCTACCTGCAGCTCTTCTTCATGGATGAGGTTTTTTGAGAAAATAGTGGAGAAGACTAACCGCTATGCCACCCAACAACTGGCTGCTCCACAAGGGTGCTTTTCCAGGAGCAGGACATGGGACCCACTCAACAAAGAGGACATTTGGTTGTTTTGGGACCTAATTATTCTGCAGGAAGTGATGGGGAAGCCCCTGCAGAAATGGTATTAGATCACCAATAAGATAATAGCAACTCTTTTCTTCAGAATGGTGATGTGCGAATATCAATTTGAGGAGTCCATCCACCCTGCTCCAAAACTAAAAAAAATCCGGGGAGTGTATCACATGGTAGTTGACAACTTCCAGACCACTTACAAACCAGAGAGGGACATAAGCGTGGACGAGAACCTGATGGCCTATAAGGGGAGACTGAGTTGGGTCCAATACATAGCATCCCAGTGGGCCCGCTTTGGAGTAAAATCCTACATGCTATGTGAAGCAGCAACCGGATACATCTGGAATATGATACTGTATACTGGAAAAGGCACCATGTTTATCCCCAGGTTCAGGGACTACTGAGTGGCGACATCCTCTGACCTGTCCCTTGTTGAGCCTTTACTGGACAAAGGCTATTGTGTCACCATGGACAATTTCTACAGCTCCCCTTAACTGTTTGAGATCCGTATCAAGCATAAGACTGATGCCTACGGCACCATTAGGCATAGCAGGCGGGGGATACTATCAGCATTTGCCAAGCAGAAGCAGAAAACTGGGAACATCGTTGCTTGACAAAAGGAGAAAATGCTGGCTCTCTGCTGGCGTGACAAAAAAGACGTGTGTATCCTTTCCACAGTCCACAACACCTCCACTGTCCCCACCAGAACGAAAGGAGGAAGAGAGATTGATAAACCTCAGGTCGTGGTGGACTATAATTTCACGATGGGTGGAGTGGACAGAGCCGACCAGGTGATGACTAGAGATGTCACGAACCTCCGATTTTCGCGGGAGGTTCGGTTCGCGTAAAAGTTTGCGAACCGCAATAGACTTCAATGGGGAGGCAAACTTTGAAAAATAGAAAAAATTATGCTGGCCACAAAAGTGATGGAAAAGATGTTTCAAGGGGTCTAACACCTGGAGGGGGGCATGGTGGAGTGGGATACATGCCCAAAGTCCCGGGGAAAAATCTGGATTTGACGCAAAACAGCGTTTTAAGGGCAGAAATCACATTGAATGCTAAATTGCAGGCCTAACGTGCTTTCAAACATCTTGCATGGGTATACATCAATCAGGGAGTGTAATTAGAGTTCTGCTTCACACTGACACACCAAACTCACTGTGTAACGCACCGCAAACAGCTGTTTGCGTAGTGACGACCGTGCTGGACTGGTGCGCACCGTGGCCAGAGTGTAGGCCGTGGCGTTTTTCAAGCCCATATGGTCGCCGGGCTGTGGTAGCTCAATGATAGAACAACAGTGACTGTCAAGCTGATCAAATTTGGTCTGACCACAATGAAGCAACGACCTTATTATCTTTTGTGTGCCACCCCCACCCGAGACACTTAACCACTTGAGGACCCACCCTTTACCCCCCCTTAAGGACCAGCGCTGTTTTAGCTGATCTGTGCTGGGTGGGCTCTACAGCCCCCAGCACAGATCAGGGTGCAGGCAGAGCGACCAGATTGCCCCCCTTTTTTCCCCACTAGGGGGATGATGTGCTGGGGGGGGTCTGATCGCTCCTGCCTGCCTGGGTGTAGCGGGGGGGGGCACCTCAAAGCCCCCCTCCGCGGCGAAATTCCCCCCCTCCCTCTCCTCCCTCCCTTCCCCGAGATCCGAGGCTGCACAGGAACGGATCTGTCCTGTGCAGCCTCTAACAGGCTCCTGCCTGTCATGTGACAGCGATCCCCGGCCGCTGATTGGCCGGGGACCGCTGATCTGGTACAACGCTGCTACTGTTAGCAGCGTTGTACGGATGTAAACAAAGCGGATTTCCGCTTGTGTTTACATTTAGCCGGCGAGCCGCGATCGGCAGCCCGCAGGCTATTCACGGAGCCCCCCGCCGTGAATTGACAGGAAGCAGCCGCTCGCGCGAGCGGCTGCTTCCTGATTAATTAGCTTGCAGCCGGCGATGCAGAACTGCGTCGCTGGTCCTGCAGCTGCCACTTTGCCGATGCGCGGTATGAGTGCGCGGTCGGCAAGTGGTTAAATAGCCGGAAGTCATTGCTTCATTGTGATACGCAAGCCCCTTCACCGCGGCAAGGTAATGATCACGAAGGGGGATGGGCACATGTACATGCCTTTTGTTTTTTTTGTTGCAGCCGCCCGCAGTGCAGCCAGAAAAATTAGGCAGGCATGTACACGCACCAGAAAAATTAGTGTAGCGGCCGCTGCTAGCAGCGGCCTTAAAAATTCAGGAATCCGCCTAGAGTCCTGGACCCTGTTGGTGGTGGCGGAGAAGGCAAGCGGCCTGCAGGCAGAGATGCTGTGTGTGGGGACTGACTTAGTCTTCGGGCGTGCAGTAGCCCTCCGGAATCCATTCCTCATTCATTTTGATAAAGGTCAGGTACTGAACACTGTCGTGACTTAGGCGACTTCTCTTCTCTGTAACTATGCCTCCAGCTGCACTGAAGGTCCTTTCTGAAAGGACGCTTGCGGCAGGGCAAGAGAGAAGTTGTATGGCAAATTGGGACAGCTCTGGCCACAGGTCAAGCCTGCGCAACCAGTAGTCCAAGGGTTCATCGTCGCTTTTCGCAGTGTCTACATCCACACTCAAGGCCAGGTAGTCGGCTACCTGCCGGTCCAGGCGTTGGTGAAGGGTGGATCCGGAAGGACTATGGCGAGGAGTTGGACTAAAGAACGTCCACATGTCCGACATCACCCTGAGATCGCTGGAGCGTCCTGTCCTTGCCTGCGTGGACTTGGGAGGAGGAGGGTTACTGCCAGTGGTACCTTGATTGCGTTGTGCAGCCACATCACCCTTAAACGCATTGTAAAGCATCATCGACAGCTTGTTCTGCAAGTGCTGCATCCCTTCCGCCTTGTGTTGAGTTGGTAACAGGTCCGCCACTTTGTGCCTGTACCGAAGGTCTAGTAGCGTGGCCACCCAGTACAGGTCATTCAACTTGAGTTTTTTGATACGGGGGTCCCTCAACAGGCTGGACAACATGAAAGAGGACATCTGCACAAAGCTGGATGCAGACGTACTCTCCATCTCCTCTTGCTCTTCCTCAGTGACGGGATGCAACTCCTCTTCCTCCCCCCAGCCACGAACAATACCACGGGAATGTGGAGCAGCAGAAGCCCCCTGTGACGGCTGCCGCGGTTGTTCTTCTTCCGCCGCCTCTTCCTCCTCCACAGAAACACCTTCCTCATCATCACCATCATCAGAGTCTGACTCCTCTCCTTCCCCACACGACTCCTCTTCTTCCTCCTACTCCTCCCCCCTCTGTGCTGCCACAGGTGTTGTGGGAACATCGGGTTCTTGTGTAAATGGCTCCCACGACTCCTGCTGCTGTAACTCTTCTCGTTCACGCTCCTCCACAGCTGTATCCACCACTCTACGCACGGCATGCTCCAGGAAGTAGACGTAGAGGATCAAGTCGCTGATGGTGCCCTCATCGCGACTCACCAGTTTGGTCACCTCCTCAAAGGGCTCCATGACCCTGCATGCATTTCGCATCAGTGTCCAGTTGTTGGGCCACAACATCCCCATCCTCCCAGATTGTGTCCTTGTACTGTAATGATACAGGTACTGGGTGACGGCTTTCTCCTGGTCTAGCAGGCGAGAGAACACCAGCAGGGTGGAATTGCAGCGGGTCCGGCTATAGCAAATCAGGCGTCTCACCGGCAAGTTGTTTCTACACTGAATGTCCGCAAAGCGTGACATGGCCTTGTAAGAGCACCTGAAATGCCCACACAACTTCCTGGCCTGCTTCAGGACGTCCTCTAAGCCTGGGTACTTGGACACAAATCTTTGCACGACCAGATTCAGCACATGTGCCATGCAGGGTATGTGTGTCAGCGTTCCCAAATTCAACGCAGGAATAAGATTGCTGCCATTATCACACACACCGTTGCCGATCTCTAGCTTGTGCGGGAACAGCCATTGCTCCACCTGTTTGTTAAGAGCAGCCAGGAGAGCTGCTCCAGTGTGACTCTCCGCTTTCAGGCAAGACATTTCTAACACTGCGTGACACTGTTGTACCTGGCATGCAGCATAGGCCCTGGGGTGCTGGGGCTGTGTAGCTGGAGAGGAGATCGCGGCACCAGCCAAGGAGGAGGAGGAGGATGACGACAGCAAAGCGGTGGTAGCAGGTGGAGAGGAGGTGGCTGGAGGCCTGTCTGCAAGCCGTGGAGGTGTGACAAGTCGGTCCGCTGCGCAGCCATGTACTCCCTGCTTGCTGCCATCGGTCACCAGGTTGACCCAATGGGCTGTGTATGTAATGTAGTGGCCCTGCCCGTGCTTGGCAGACCAGGCATCCGTGGTCAGGAGGACCCTTGACCCAACGCTGTGTGCCAGAGATGACACCACTTGCCTCTCAACTGCACGGTACAGTTTGGGTATGGCCTTTTGTGAAAAATAATTGCGGCCTGGTATCTTCCACTGCGGTGTACCAATGGCCACAAGCTTACGGAAAGCCCCCGACTCCACCAGCTTGTATGGTAATAGCTAGCGAGCTAATAGTTCCGCCACGTCAGCTGTCAGACGCCGGGCAAGAGGGTGACTGGCAGACATTTGCTTCTTACGCTCCAATACTTCCTTCACGGACAGCTGGGTACTGCTGTGGGCAGAGGAGAAAGAACCGCTTAAGGGAAGAGGCGGTGTGGAGGAGGGTGGCTGTGCAGGTGCAAGGGAGAAAGTGGATGAAGACGATACAACTGAAGGAGGAAGAGGAGAAGGAGGGTGGCTTGTCTTTTGAGGGGTGCTGCTTTTTCTCAGGTGTTCTTGCCATAGCTGTTTGTGCCTTCTCTCCAGGTGCCTTCGTAAGGCACTTATCCCTACGTGAGAGTTGGCCTTTCCACGGCTCAATTTTTGCTGGCAGAGACAACAGATGGCTTTGCTCCGATCTGAGACACACACGTGAAAAAATTTCCAAACCACTGAGCCCCCCTGGGGTGATGGCGCTACGGTGGCATCAGCAGCTGATGTTGAAGGGCATGTTGGCTGGCTGGCCATAGCTGGCGATACATGGCGCCGGACACTGCCCCCAGCTGTTTCTGAGGACGAGCTCCCTCTGCTTTTATCATGGAGTCGTCTCCTCCTACTCCTCTCTGACTCCTCCTCTGAACTGTCCCCCTGGTTATCTCCTCTACCGGGAACATATGTGGTATCTGTATAATCGTCATCATCCATCATACCTCAACTGCACCAACTTCAGGTGGTTCATCATTCCCCTCCTCCATACTATCGCCACCTAACTCAGACGTATGAGGTGGTGTACCTGCGCCTTCTTGTTGTTGTTGCAGTAGTGGCTGGGAATCAGTGATTTCACCACCACTACCAAATAACTCCTGCGAAGTGTCAAATGCAGTGGATGTGGTGCTTGTTGTAGCGCTGGTGGCTGCGGGAGATGAGGTGTTCTGTGTTAAATACTCAAGCACCTCCTCACGATTTTTGGGAAGTGATGGCACGTGCCTTCTTCTGAGCACTGTATTTTGGGCCAGGTCCGAAATCACAGCAACACCACCTCGCACTGCCACAGACCTGCCGGTGCCTGGTGGCCTTCCTCTGGGTCTGCCTCTACCTCTTCCTCTACCTGGTTTGTCCATTTTGTCCATCTCGGGGGGATGCTAGGTATATGCAGTGAGGTGGGTTCACTCAACACAACAGGTAGTTAGATGCAGTGAGCTGGGTTCACTGAACAGTAAAGGTACTTAAGATGCAGTGAGGTGGGTTCTCACTCAACACAACAGGTAGTTAGATGCAGTGAGCTGGGTTCACTGAACAGTAAAGGTACTTAAGATGTAGTGAGGTGGGTTCTCACTCAACACAACAGGTATTTAGATGAAGTGAGGTGGCCAGGTGGGTTCACTCAAAACAACAGGTAGTTAGATGCAGTGAGCTGGGTTCACTCAATACAAAGCTAGGTATATGCAGTGATGAGGTGGGTTAAGTAAACACAACAGGTACTGGGTAGTTAGATGCAGTGAGCTGGGTTCACTGAACAGTAAAGGTACTTAAGATGCAGTGAGGTGGGTTCTCACTCAACACAACAGGTAGTTAGATGCAGTGAGCTGGGTTCACTCAACACTAAAGGTACTTAAGATGCAGTGAGGTTTGCTCTCACTCAACACAACATGTAGTTAGATGCAGTGAGGTGGCCAGGTGGGTTCACTCAACACAATAGGTAGTTAGATGCGGTGAGCTGGGTTCACTCAACACAAAGCTAGGTATATGCAGTGATGAGGTGGGTTAAGTAAACACAACAGGTACTGGGTAGTTAGATGCAGTGAGCTGGGTTCACTGACCAGTAAAGGTACTTAAGATGCAGTGAGATGAGTTCTCACTCAACACGACAGGTAGTTAGATGCAGTGAACTGGGTTCACTGAACAGTAAAGGTACTTAAGATGCAGTGAGGTGGGTTCTCACTCAACACAATAGGTAGTTAGATGCAGTGAGCTGGGTTCACTCAACACTAAAGGTACTTAAAATGCAGTGAGGTGGGTTCTCACTCAACACAACAGGTAGTAAGATGCAGTGAGCTGGGTTCACTGAACAGTAAAGGTACTTAAGATGCAGTGAGGTGGGTTCTCACTCAACACAACAGGTAGTTAGATGCAGTGAGGTGGCCAGGTGGGTTCACTCAACACAACAGGTAGTTAGATGCAGTGAGCTGGGTTCACTCAACACAAAGCTAGGTATATGCAGTGATGAGGTGGGTTAAGTAAACACAACAGGTACTGGGGTATATGCAGTACTGGGTAGTACAATGTGCAGCTCCCTGTCACACACACAAGTAGTCATTGAATGTGCTGGGCTGCTGGCAGTGGCACGCACACTATCAATTAGCAAGGCTGTGCATGCAACAAAAGTGTCAGTTTGACACACAGAAAAAAAAAATATGTACAGGATGAGCTCTGAAAAGAGCTGTTGCTGTTGATGGGTGCTTTAAAAGCAATAATAATCAGTCAGGAGTAAGCAAAGCAGCCTAGAACCTAACTAATCTGTCCCTAGGAGAAAAAGTCTGCAGCAGCTGTCCCTTTCCTCTCTCTAGCAGGCACACGAGTGAGTGTAATGGCCATCAGACCCTACCTTATATAAGGGGGGGTGGGGCTCCAGGGCTTAGTGTAGCCTGAATGGCTACAATGTGCCTGCTGACTGTGATGCAGAGGGTCAAACTTGACCCTCATAGTGCATTATGGGGTGAATCGAACTTCCGCAAAAGTTCGCCCGGTGCAGGTGAACGCGAACCCCCTAAGTTCGCCTGGAACCGTTCGCCAGACAAACCGTTCGCTAGTGATGACCTTTCACCCTGCAGTCCGCAAACAACAATAAAAAATACTACAAAAAAAATGTCGGCATCTCCTGGAGAAAAATCTGTGGAATGCATACATCCTCTTCAAGCAGCGCAGTGACAGGCCAGTAACTCACGCAGACTTTATATGGAAGATGTGTGAGTGCATCTGCCTGAAGTACCAGACTGCAGCAGATGCCAGAGTGGGGTGCCGTGCCTCCTACATTGAGAACCTGGAACAACTCACTGCCCATCACTTCATGGAGTACATACCACCCACTCCCCAAAAAAAACACCAACCAGGACATGTGTTGTTTGTTGCTCAAAGACTGATGAGAAGAGGAAAAAAGTCAGAAAGGAATCACGCTTGTACTGCCCTGATTGTAATGTTGAACTGTGTGCTGTTCCCTGCTTTACCTAGAAGGGGTACTAGGTATACATGTCCATACTGTATAAAAATCTGCTGCCTTATTTGTACAATTTTCCTATTTTTTCAGTTTATTGATAAATTAAATAATTTCAACAATTTTGTTTTCTAGGCTTTTATTTATATGCAGCATGTCTACCAGGCCTTTAATCTGATATATTTTGGTGAGTTAAGACTTAAGAATAGGCCTACAATTCTTGAAAAAAAAGTACAATTTTTGACTCCTAATTCCAGAGAGAAAGGCACCACCAGGGAGGTTAAACTGTCAATTTTCTGAGTTTTAAAAACATTTTTCTTTGCATTTTTAAAATCAATTTTCTTGTACCCACTATTCTCCTTAACATGTATAACAATTTTGGTGGCAATAGCATGTATAGGGGCTTTGCTATTCACTGCTAAAGTCGGCACGACATTATACAAGAATTATGTGAAATTTTATGCAAAATTACGAATGACTATACGAAATCAATTGAATTTACAAATCTTTATTATGTATAGGCACAATTGCAAAAATGTGCGCAACATTTTGCGTAATCATAATTAGCTGATATACAATCATTACTAGTCACCGCCTCAGAACCATATCCACCACCGGAACCAACAGGCACAGGAACTCTATCTTCCCTCGGACGTTCCTTCTCCTCAACTCGCCCACCCTCTCATGCATAATCCCCTAGTGTCACATTCCCACTGCCTTGTAGCCTCTGCACCCCACCTTTGCAATGTTAACCCCCCTCTCTGTTTACCTGTATGTCTTTATGCCCGTTTGAATGCCTGTAAACTGCTCCATTATCTTTTGCCGTGTGTACCATAAACAATTACGGGTGCAACCTGGTCGCACTTGGCGATTCTGATTCTGACTATTATACTAGGGAGAAAAGGGTGGGTAGTGGCACATCTTACTACTATACTGGGGGGAAATAAAGAGGGAGCATATCTGGCTATTAAACTGGGGGAGGGAGCAGGGAGGACATCTGGCTAATATACTGTATTGTGGCACATAATGGCTATTGTATAATACTGGGGGACATTTATTACCTATACTTGGGCAGGCATGGTGGGAAGGGGGGCACTTTTTAATATTCCCCTCTAGCACAATTATGTGTGGGACAGGGTACTGGGCTGCAGATAAACATTGCCTGCTATGGGCACCCGGTCCACCTTCCTGTCTCCTTCAACTGCACAATCCATTGTCAGGGGGCCCCCAGGACACTATTGCCCTGGGGCCCCATTGCAGCTATAAACAGCCCTGGGAGCTTATCAGGTATAGTAATACCTTATTTGGTCAATGCCCTCATCAAGACGGCCACCAGGATGTTCTTGACAGGCCTGCTAGGAATAGGGTTAGTAAAACTAAGGACTTCTAACCCTAATGAGTGGTCCTGATAAACAGGGGCTTTTGCAAATAGCTTGGAAAGTTCTTGCCATATACTTGAACCAAAATTTCACTGCTGTTTCCAGCAGGACCATAATTACAGGGGGACCCAAAGCTGTAAGGGGGCTCAACTACTACTTTACTCCCTCTGATAAAGGGGTCCATCCTTCAGATCAGGTGGTTTGGGGGCTACACTTGTTATGGGTTTGAAGATTAGAATGTCCAGACTTGTTTTATGGCCCTTGCAACTTGGATCACCATGGGTAGGCATAGGAAAGGGTGTAAACACTGAAGGGCCCCATCAACGTTTTAGTGGTCGACCCTGTCAAGAACCGGCCCGCGGCACGCCTGCGTATACGGTTCCCGACTGCGGGTTTGACCAGATTAAGCGGGGAACAGCCTTATTTAAGCTACAAACAAGGCTGGAACCCCTCAAAACACCTCTCACTGCCACCACTAGCGTTGCTAGACACTTCCACTCTGCTGTCGAGTCCTCAGCGCGCACTCCGCGTTTTCGTATTTGGGTCAGCTTTGCGCTTAGGCCAAATACGGGAACGCCACGCACCCACACACACACACAGTTGCAATCTTACACTGTCGTGAAGCAAAGACCCACTAACAGTCGTTCCGAACGATACTGTTAGCTACTCGCACTGGCGTTGTTCGTACGTTGGGTCAGCTGCGCGCTTAGGCCAACGTATGACAAACGCCCCCACACACAATGCAATTACAATTTCCTACGGTAGTGTTGCTCAAGCGTACAATTAGGCATGAACTTATACACGGTTACACTTCAGTCTCTTCTAGGCTATGAGTGTTAGTTTAGTACGGCAGAAGTCAAACTTATTAAATAATAATTTAATATTCCAGAAAAAACATAGAACAGTGCAGAACTGAATATATACAAAAAGATTACAAAAAAACAAAGTAAAAATAGTTACAAGATAAAATGTACAAAGATAACACACAAAGCGATTTTGCTTACCAAAATAAACGGGAAATAAACGTACCAGCGTATCGATCTGGTGTTGTTGCGGGCGGTACGCACTTCTGGTCAGGAACCAGGTTAGTTCTAGCCGTGTGAGCTACCTCCAAGAACTACAAGTTGTGGCTATCCTAGCTGCGGTTTTATACTATGAAATACGCCTGGAGGCTGTAAGCCTGTGTGGACGGGGGGAAGCTAGATTTAATAACATCCTCAGACATAATTTGATTTCCCAGAGATCTGACATCCACATGTGAACAGTGTCCTATACAACAAAAGACTTTGTTAACCTCCAATCTCCCCAGGTTACAGGTGACAATTGATTAAGGCTTTCACATTGCAGCAGGATGTCCTGTGTGATCTGCTTCAAAGCAACTGTCTGATTAAGTGTTTCCTAATTACCTGTTTTCTGGCTGTCCAGAGGAACTGTATGCTAATGTCCCAGCCCCCTGCTTCCAGAGAAATTCAATGCAAATGTAATACAGCCAGATAACCATCCCTTCAAAGCAGAATACACATGTGAGATATAGCAGACAGAAAATGACAGAGATATGTTCCTGTATTTCCTAATATCATCAGCACCTCAATATATTCCTGACACGCCCCCTCTTCCAGACGGCGCCGGCAGATGATTCTAACGAATCGTCCTGCCAAAGCCGACACTGACGGCCGGGCCTGGGGGGGTAACTCCTTAGCTCCAAGCTACAGGAATGGAAAAGTTAATCAGGTTGCTGCAATGTGTCGTTGCCCTTGGCAACCTGACGTAACCAACCAGGGGAATGCGAGTCAGTGACAACCGTGAATTTGCGACCATAGAGACAGTGCTGCAGCTGGGGAAGGGTTCCAACCGTCGCTACACGCACTTCCTCTATAGTGGCAGGAGCTATCTCTCGGTCCCTTTGGGGAACGATTATCTGCCGGTCTGCCTCCTCCACTTCGGACAGCTCAGAGGGAATAACTCCCCAGGACCCTCTCAGCCCGCCCCTCCCAGCTGGTGACCTGCTGGCTAGCCCCCTGAGCTCTTCCAGGCTGCTGTCAAATCGAACAGCCCCAGAGAGCTCAGTGCTGCCTGTCACACATTCCAGGAAGGCTGCAGACGGAGAGGCTCCTGGGCCCTCCGGGCCAGGTTCCGGATTGGATGTGGCTGACCCAGCAACATTTGCCACTTCGGTGGAGAGTCCCTGTGCTGTAGACCCACTAGCGCTGCGGGTTACCACTGCAGCTGAGGGAGCGTCCACATTAGACGTATCATAAACCACATCACCTTTGGTCTTAAAAACATCGGAAGGGTGAAGACCCGGCCTGGTGCCGTCTGCCCCTTCAGTGGGCAATCCATCTGCTGCAGCCCAGCGACCATTGCTGGTTACTCCTGCAGCCGACGGAGTATCCACAGGACAAGCATCATTATGTAGCACAACACATATGATATCAACATTATCCGTCTTATACATATTGACATTTAGAACATCACATAAAACATCCACATTATCTGTATCATTACACACATTGCTACTCAGCACTTTACAAGTAGCCTCAACAGTTCCTGCATCGATCACCTCGATAGTCCGTGTGTCATGAATGACATCATCAGTTTCTGCATTCTCCATATCAACATGTCCCACTCCAGGCCTAGGCACTGGAGAATCACTAGGGCTGGCTCCTAGCACACAGTCCATAGCCCCTGGGGCCTCACCAGCACTCCCCACTTGCACTGCGTTATCAAATAGTACCTTGCAAGAGTCCTGAACTTCTGCTGGGGATGCAGGCTCCACGGGGGTTGGATTAGGCTCATACCGGGCTACTAACCGTCCCAGGTCAGTACCCAGCAAAACGTTGGTGGGGATTTTGTCAGTTACCCCAACTTCTTTCAGTCCACTGCCGGCCCCCCAATCCAGGTGAACCAAGGCGGTGGGTATGGCTGGGGTGACACCCCCAATTCCTCTGACAGCAATCATTTTCCCAGGTATGTACTGCTCTGGGTTCACAAGCTGGGGATGTATGAGAGTCACTTCTGCTCCAGTGTCTCTCAGCCCAGTGGCAACTGTACCCCCAACCGTGACAAGCTGCAGATTCTCTGCATAGCCAGTAGCATTCCTGGTAGCACACAAAGCCGTTGGGACTTCACTGGGGTTTGAGGCCTCACTGGATTTTGGGGCCTCCCTCTTCCTCTCTGGGCAAGTCGTGCGGATATGACCCACCCTGTCACATACAAAGCATTTCCGAGTGTCAGGTTGCTTGAATCCAGGAGACAGCGGTGCTTGCCTCCTCTGGGTGCTGGGTGAAACAGGTTTAGCAATCTGTTCTCCTCTCCAGCTGGGCGTAGTAGTCCTCCGGGACTCAGGTGCTCTATGGGCGGTGTAGGAATCGGCCATTTCCGCAGCCTCATCCACTGTCTTTGGTTCTCGATCCAGCACAAACAGCCGGACCTCAACAGGACAGGTGTGGAGGAACTGGTCTTTTATCATCAGTTCCTGCAGGGCATCTAAAGTTTCCACTGACAGTCCTTTTACCCACTGCTGGAAGGCAGTGCGCAGGTTGCAAGCATGATCCAGGTAGCTGTCATTAGGACCTCGCTGCACTGTCCTGAAACGTTTGCGATACACTTCTGGCGTGAGGTGGTATCGCGCAATAATGGCTTTCTTAATTGCCTCAAAGTCTGTTTCTTCCTCCTGGGGGAGACTCACAAACGCCTCCAGGGCCTTGCCTCTCAGCCCTGGTGTGAGGTATCTTGCCCACTGCTCACGGGGCACCCCATACTGCCGACAAGTCCTTTCAAACCCCTGTAGGAAAGTGTCTATGTCAGAGTCCTTGTCCATAGCGGGGAACTTATCCAGGGGGATTCTGTGGACTCGCTCACCTTCGCGTTCTGCGGGTCCAGCAGACCGGTTCTGCTGCTGAAGTTTAGCCAGCTCCAGCTGGTGTTGCCGTTCAGCTCTTCCCTCCTCTGCTCGGAGTCTGTCCCTTTCGGCCTGGAGTCGCTGGGCAGCTTGTTCCCTCTGGGCTTGTCGTATTTCCCTCTCTGCTTGCCGATGTTCCAGAATCAGCTTTAGGCGCAGTTCGGGCTCAGCCGAACCTAGTAGCTGTAGGTCGGCTTCCAGAGATGTCATCTCCAAGTTCGGTGGATCATCCAGGACATCGTCTCCACTCGCATTCTGTGGCAGGAGCGATTCCTCCTCTGTCGTGTCGTGAGCTGCATCCGCTGACGTTGAAGCACGGGCTTGCTCTGCCGCATCATGCTCCTCGAGCGCACGAACTAACTGCTCCTTAGTCTGGCCGCTCACCGTCTCGATGCCTTTGTGCTCACACAGGTTGAGTAGTATCTCCTTGTTTTGCCTTGCATAGCTGGATGCTTTCTGAGCCATCGTGTTGCAAAAAATAAAAAGAAAAAAAAAGGGGGGGAGGGAAAGCAAACACCAAGTGTGTATCTTTGAACAAAAAAAAAAAAAACCGTATATAGATTCTGCACTGAGTAGACTTCTGTAGGCTAGTTGCTTCTAGCAAGCTTCCAGCCTTTAGTACTCAGAATAGCGAGCTAAACTGCGTACTAATGTACTAAACAATGCCACCACTGCCAGCCAATTATGTCAAGAACCGGCCCGCGGCACGCCTGCGTATACGGTTCCCGACTGCGGGTTTGACCAGATTAAGCGGGGAACAGCCTTATTTAAGCTACAAACAAGGCTGGAACCCCTCAAAACACCTCTCACTGCCACCACTAGCGTTGCTAGACACTTCCACTCTGCTGTCGAGTCCTCAGCGCGCACTCCGCGTTTTCGTATTTGGGTCAGCTTTGCGCTTAGGCCAAATACGGGAACGCCACGCACCCACACACACACACAGTTGCAATCTTACACTGTCGTGAAGCAAAGACCCACTAACAGTCGTTCCGAACGATACTGTTAGCTACTCGCACTGGCGTTGTTCGTACGTTGGGTCAGCTGCGCGCTTAGGCCAACGTATGACAAACGCCCCCACACACAATGCAATTACAATTTCCTACGGTAGTGTTGCTCAAGCGTACAATTAGGCATGAACTTATACACGGTTACACTTCAGTCTCTTCTAGGCTATGAGTGTTAGTTTAGTACGGCAGAAGTCAAACTTATTAAATAATAATTTAATATTCCAGAAAAAACATAGAACAGTGCAGAACTGAATATATACAAAAAGATTACAAAAAAACAAAGTAAAAATAGTTACAAGATAAAATGTACAAAGATAACACACAAAGCGATTTTGCTTACCAAAATAAACGGGAAATAAACGTACCAGCGTATCGATCTGGTGTTGTTGCGGGCGGTACGCACTTCTGGTCAGGAACCAGGTTAGTTCTAGCCGTGTGAGCTACCTCCAAGAACTACAAGTTGTGGCTATCCTAGCTGCGGTTTTATACTATGAAATACGCCTGGAGGCTGTAAGCCTGTGTGGACGGGGGGAAGCTAGATTTAATAACATCCTCAGACATAATTTGATTTCCCAGAGATCTGACATCCACATGTGAACAGTGTCCTATACAACAAAAGACTTTGTTAACCTCCAATCTCCCCAGGTTACAGGTGACAATTGATTAAGGCTTTCACATTGCAGCAGGATGTCCTGTGTGATCTGCTTCAAAGCAACTGTCTGATTAAGTGTTTCCTAATTACCTGTTTTCTGGCTGTCCAGAGGAACTGTATGCTAATGTCCCAGCCCCCTGCTTCCAGAGAAATTCAATGCAAATGTAATACAGCCAGATAACCATCCCTTCAAAGCAGAATACACATGTGAGATATAGCAGACAGAAAATGACAGAGATATGTTCCTGTATTTCCTAATATCATCAGCACCTCAATATATTCCTGACAGACCCCATAATTTGTAGTTACACCACTGGTTTCCAGTTTTCCAAATTCCAGGTTGGAGCTGCAAAATCTGGCCTGGAATACAGAATTGTGGAATGTTTCTGCCTATCCCTTAACATTACCTTTCAGTTTTACTTTATAAGAACGCCACCATTTGTAGTCCATTAATAGACTTCTGTTTGGGTTCAAGGTGCGTTTGTAGTTCCTGGGGGGGCTCAGCGCATCTCTGATGGAGGCCATTTAGAGGCGGCCTGGTGTTGCGCTGATCCACCTGTTGCGCAATTTTCGATTTTACTTGATTAGCCGCACCCAGGCTATGCATATACATAGGTTAGGATTTAGTTAGTGTTAGGCCCCTCTCATGGAGGATTGACTTCTTCGCAGTGGGAGGGACGAGTACTTAATAGGTTGCATGCAAGCTGTTACAGGAAACCAACATCCTCCAGTGGTAGACAGGTCATGTGTATGATCGGTGTTTATTATATCCCACAAGTGGGGCTTGCACTCTTTTGCAGGTAGGCACTTGCCTGTTTTTAAGTAACGCTGTTCATTTCCTTGCTATGTACTAATAGACTACTATCAACGTAACCGTTTCTTAGGTCTTTTAGCTTCAGTAGTGTCTAAGTCATATACCTACAATAAGCATGTGGTCAGGGAAATCCGACTTTGGTCAGATCACCTGTTCTGCTTACTTGTTCTTGGTCAGTGTCTCAGAGGATATTAAGGGCAGAGATAAGCAAAACAACCAGAGTTATACCATTTTTAAATGTAAATAAAGATGGTAGCCCCCATATTTCTCTTAGTACAATTTTCCTTCAATACAAGCTTGTATTTAATATTGCAAAGTAAAGAACCCAGTAAGACCTAACAACCATTCAAAATGTATCTATCACTGACTAAGAACAGTAAAAGGAAATCTGACAGGCTGCCATTAGTTACGGTACAATTTAACTGACAGCTAAATAATACTCAAAAAGATTGCATATAGCTTAGTGATTTGTTATCGTCTTCCCATTCTTGTGTATGTATAGTGGTAACCTGATAAGTAACATTGATGTGTACATCGCAATTCTATATATATGTTATACGCCATTCTAGGCTGGGGAAACAATATATAGTGAATAGCATACAAATTATATTTCATTATCTAACACGTCATATTTCAACAAGTTTGAGCTATTTTTCTAGAAATAAGCACAGATGTTTAATAGAAGTACAATGATGTGAGGTGCATGAGTACATATTTAACACTGTAATAGCTGATTAACATAAATAAAAAAATAGGAACGTTTATGCTATTTGCCTCTAAGGCCTAGCAGATACAGTATGAGGCATTTTGCAGCCAACCATGCAGACAATCATTCCAATTGATTTCTTGATTGGTGAATATCAACTGGTTGGTAACACCAAATAAACGTACAGATTTTGTATGATGGTTCTTCCAATTGATCATTTGATTCAGCAACTTCCCATGGGTTTGGGCACTTGACTTATACTGATCAATAGAGTGCACTGTGCACACTTATGACATATGCACAACCAATTTATATTTGCAAACACTTCTGATCACTCACTGATAAAATCATTGTGTATTGTTTTTTCACAGGACATTCCAGTGATCTCCAGTGATCCATAAATGTTTGACTGGAGTTTTAAAAGGGACTCAAAGTGGATCCAGAAGGACTACAGTGTCATGAAAGAGAACTTATTTTGGGGAAAATGATCCTATATACCAAGAGGTATATGTTTACTCCTAATATTATAGGAGGAGCGATATGGATTTGGTATTGTAAATCCGGTAAAAAAATACCTGTTAGACCTACCGGTAATGGGTATTTCTAGGAGTCCTCCAGGATGGCCCCCACATTGAGAGTACACAGGCTAAACACATACTGAATAAACATTCTTAATTAGAACCACCCCACCCTCCATAAATAGGTGCACCACCCATCATGCCTCACTTTTCCCAGAGAACAAACCATCATGGGTGTACACCCCTTATATATTAATATATTGCTTCCCCTTTTGTGAATAGTAGAGCATGGTATCCTGGGGCCGTCCTGGAGGACTCCTAGAAATACCCATTACCGGTAGGTCTTACAGGTATCTTCTCTTTTCGTCCTCCAGTACGGCCCCTACATTGAGAGACCACAGAGAACTAGTCTTACTCTTAGGGCGGGGTGACACTTTCAGGATTTTTCTTATGACATGATTCAAAACGTCAATCCTGTAGTGTCTTCTGAAATTACTCTGGTGGAATTTGTTATAACATCATTCGGTAGTTTTCTACCTGCTGGGGTGTAGACGTGCTGTATGGTTTGTCTAAATCCCCTTGCCACTGAGCTTTAAGTATGTAAAGGCCATATCTTTGCCCTGCAAAGAATGAGGAGGTTGTTTGATCCACACCAGCCTTTAGTACTCTCTAAGTACCCTAAAGCTGCTCGTCTCACATAACATTTTGTGAATTATTAAGCTACTCTTAGAGTTCAGCCTATGCAGAAGCATGGCGCACAATTCCCTATTGTACTCTTGTAGAAATGTTGGCCAAACCAAGGCCAGATAGATCAAGTCTGAAAATGGTAATGGTGTACTGTATACACACAGTTGGCAGCAAGTCAATAGATGAGCCTAACATTGGTAATGGCCTATTAGATGGGCCTGGCACTGGTAATGGCCCATTGGATGAGCCAGCCTGCGATTGTAATGACCCATTGCTTACACTGCTTTCCAGAAAACAATTTTAGAACCTATGCCAGATTTGAGTTTGGCCCCGTTCCGTGGAACACAAAGATGAAATTTTACAGAAGCAACCTGATACAGCAAATTCTACTGTAATAGTAAGTCTATGCAATATTCAGAGCACGATCAATGTGAAGCATTACAACAGATTACAGTAGCTCGATGTGCATGATCACCTTACATGTGAGTCAGAAGCAGTCCCGCAACTTTTTGTTGGCTGAGTGCTTTACTGTATGCAAGGCAAAGGTTGCATAATGTGCAGTGTAACTTTTTTTTTTTTTTAAAGAGAATTTTTATTGAATTTTGTACAAGAAAAACATACAATCCCAACAATCCCAACAAGACCCCCCCCCCCCCCACCCCCTGACCCACAATCCCCAAACCCAAGAGGACCCCATAAATAATTAGGTAATGAAAAAAAAAACATCTACAATTTCTTCCAATTGTTTCATACAGACCAAAACAATACCAGCATATGGGCTAAATACACCAAAAGAGCATTGAAATCACTAAGATTGTAGGGAAAAAAAACATTTACAAGTGCAGATCTGAAATATGTACTGTGATATCCAAATTAGGAATTACAGAATTAGCATTATCAACCCAGGGCCCCCATACTTTATCAAATTTAGTGGGATGCCCCCGAGTTTGATAGGTAAGGCAGTACAAGGGCAGATTCTGATTAATTAACTTTTTATATTCATTCAAAGTTGGTACAGAAGAAGACTTCCACTTGAATAATAGACATTTCCTTGCGTAGAAAAAAGCTAACCTGAGGAATAACTGTTTATGCTTACCACAGGAAGTGTTGTCTATGATGCTTAGCATCGAGGCTTTAAAGGACAAGTCTACTGGTCTATGTAGTATCTGGGTAAGAAGCTGGGTAACCTGCCCCCAAAAACCCTGGACCGGTATACACTCCCATACACAGTGAATGAACCCTGCATTGGACTGGCCACATTTATTGCATTCCGAGCTGATACCACGGCCCATTTTAGATAACTGGAGCGGAGTATAATATATTTGATGGAGCCACTTGATTTGGATTAGTTTATCGTTAGCACTTATCACACTAGGCATATAAAAAGTTTCTAATTCTGTCCAATCTGCTGCACTTAATTCGCAGTGTTCAGACTGCCATTTGGATTTAATTATTTCAAATTTTTGAAAACCTAGCTTAAGTGACAAAGCCATGTAAAATCTAGAAATTTGTTTAGAAGTGTCTTTATTTAGAACCATCAGTTCCAGCTCAGAAGGCTCAAAATATACCCCTGAGGTACCCATCTGGGACCTAATAGCATCACGAAGCTGGAAATAGCGAAACAACGAATGCCGAGGAAGACCAAACTCAGATCTGAATCTAGCAAAAGATTTAAACTCACCATCCGCAAAGATATGATTAGTGTATTTAATCCCACGTTCGATCCAGAATTGACTATCTTCCATTTTAATAAGTTCAGGCAGGCGAGGATTTGCCCACAACGGGGAACTGGGGGAAATTGCACGCTCTGTGCTGGGAAACAGTTTCTCTGTTGAGGTGTATACTTTTAATGAGGAATTGAGAAGAGATGTTCCCACTTTACCTGGCGTTACACCTCTATATATAATATTGGCTAACGCCTCATAGGAGGTAGCGATATCCAGGGGCGCCTCTAGGCATAGACAGTACAGGCCATTGCCTGGAGTGCCATTGGTCCTGGGGGGCGCCATGTTGCTGGCTTAAGCCCCGCCCCCAAATTAAGCCCCGCCCCAGACTAAGCCCCACCCCCATGGGTGTTCTAATACTTGCTTCTGCTGCATCTACTTAGCGTAAGTTGCAGGCAGCTGCCACCTCTGTGCCTTGTGCATCCTTCTTTCCCCTTTTTTGCCTCCTCCTGTCTCCTTGTGCCACCTCTGCCTCCTTCTGTGCCCTATTGTGCCTCCTTCTGTCTCCTTGTGCCTCCTTCAGTCCTTGTGGCACCTCTGCCTACTTCTGTGCCCCTTTGTGCCTACTTCTGTCCCCCTGTGCCTCCTTATGTCCCCTTTGCCTTTATTTGTCCTCTTGTGCTACCTCGGCCCCACTGTTCCTCCTTCAGTACCACTCTGCCTCCTTCTGTCCTCCTGTGCCTCGTTCTGTCTCTCTTTGTGCCTCCTTCTGTTTCCATGTGCCTCTTCAGTCCCCATGTGCCATTTCTGTCCCCTTACACCTCCTTCTATGCCCCTTTATTCCTACATCTGTCCCTGTGTGCCTCCTTTAGTCCCCTCCTGCCTCCTTCTGACCCTCTTGTAGAGGTGCAAGGCTGACCAAGCGGTCACAAGTGCTGTGCGGGAGGGAACCGTGAGGTGGTGAACAGGCTTGTGGCGTCTAATAGAAGCCGCGCCAGTTCACTGCAGCCTTACATTACATGTATTTTCTGGTGAAACACTGCCACATTACGATTACTTTCTGTTGAAAAATTGCCGCATTGTGATTATTTCCTGGTGCAACGCTGCCGCATTACGATTATTTTCATGGGGGGCAGCACAGATTTTCTCGTCTGGAGTGACAAAATCGCTAGAGGCACCTCTGGCGATATCAGCTTCCAGGTTCATGGATGCATCTAGTCTATCAGCGCTCATCCATTTTTGAATGACTCCTAATTGGGCCGCAAGGTAATATAGGCGAAAATTTGGAAGTGCCAGACCCCCAAGAGCTGTTGGAAGACGTAGAGTGGATAGTGCTAGTCGCGGAGTGGAACTGCCCCAAAGAAAACTAACTACCATAGAGTCTATTTTATTAAAGAGCCTCTTAGGGATGTAGATTGGTGACGCCTGTAAAACATACAGTAATTTAGGGGCATAGACCATTTTAATTATTGTGACTTTACCCACAAGATTAAGTGGAAGCTTATTCCAGTTTTTAAATTTGCTCTCCTGCGCAGCTAAAAGAGGCATAAGGTTAAATTGTATATAGTCTTCTATCCTCCGTGTTATATTTACCCCAAGGTACCTACAGGACTCAACTACCATTAATTGAGAAGAGGGGTCTATTACCTCCGTTGCCGCAGGATCGATTGGAAAGAGAACCGATTTAGACCAGTTCACTTTTAGGCCTGATATCTTCTCAAAAGATTTGTATATTGTGAAGACTTCGACCAGCGATGGACCGGGATCTGCCAAATACAAAAGGACGTCATCAGCGTACAATGAAATACGTTCTTCTAGTTTATGGATCTTAAGCCCACAAATAAATGAGGATGACCTAATGTGTTCAGCCAGAGGTTCCATTGCTAATGCGAATAGTAGAGGGGATAAGGGACAGCCCTGTCTAGTTCCCCTGTGGATCTTAAAGGGTTCTGATATATAGGAGTTGACCCTGATTCTTGCGCGTGGTTTGGCATACAAAATGTCAAACCATCTCCGGAATGTTTCGCCAAAGCCCATTTTATCCAACACTGCCCTCATATAAGGCCATTCGACTGAGTCGAAGGCCTTGTGAGTGTCAAGGGACAAGATGACTCTGGATCCTTTATTGCTGTGAGGGAATTGAATGTTGGAGAAAAGCCGCCTGATGTTACCTTTAGTGGATCTACCAGGGATAAAACCCGTCTGATCCTCATGAATCAGATGGGGAATATATTGATTAAGCCTCTGGGCCAGGACCTTGGCTAAAATTTTGGCATCAGTGTTTATCAGCGAAATAGGCCTATATGACTCGCAAAGATCAGGGTTTTTGTTGGGTTTGGGTAATAAAATAATTAAAGCCTCATACATAGAGTCAGGAAACTGACCGACATGAAGAGAGTGAGTAAACAACTTAGCCAATTGTGGGATAGAGATTGATTTACTCTTGAGGTACCACTCCACCGGAACACCGTCCGGGCCCGGAGTTTTGCCTTTCTTAAAGGATTCTATGGCTAGGGAAATTTCAGACTCCGATATGGGCAAATCCAACGCCAGCCTAGTCGCCTCATCAATACGTGGAAGATCTATTTCGCTCAGAAATTTAGAGATGGAATTTAAATCTTTACTACTTTTGCTAGTATAAAGCTCTGAGTAAAATTGAAAAAATTCTTTAGCAATATCTGTTGAGGAAGTGCAGAGTGTACCCGAACTGTCTAGGATTCTGCAGTGTAACTTTAGTTTCATTGCATCCCTGTAACCCAGGAACACATCTCTCCCTGTGAACCTAGCCATTCATTGAGTAAGGATCCCATAACCACTCACAAGGATTTGTTAGCTTGATTGATTAGTTTCTGATTCAGATTTCATTCCACACCGGATCCTTGATAGGTGAAATATTATTAGCACTATCAACAGCCAAACATGTCCTACAAGCTAGTACCATACCGACTCTGCTACCCAACGTGAGGATTGTGTTAAAGAGACACTGAAGCGAAAAAAAAATTATGATATTATGATTTGTATGTGTAGTACAGCTAAGAAATAAAACATTAAGATCAGATACATCAGTCTAATTGTTTCCAGTACAGGAAGAGTTAAGAAACTCCAGTTGTTATCTCTATGCAAAAAAGCCATTAATCTCTACGACTTTCAAAGTCGTGGAGAGGGCTGTTTTCTGACTTTTATTATCTCAACTGATGGTTAACTATTTACTTTTTCTCTGCCAGAGGAGAGGTCATTCGTTCACAGACTGCTCTGAAAGAATCATTTTGAATGCTGAGTGTTGTGTAATCTGCACATATTAGAGAATAATGCAATGTTAGAAAAAACACTATATACCTGAAAATAAAAATATGAGAATATTTTCTTTGCTGCTAATCTTCTAGTAATTATTCATAGTACACAACCAATTCATTATATCATATATTTTTTTTCGCTTCAGTGTCTCTTTAACTAGCTGCCCAGAACTGACATAAAGCCATTTTAATGATCACATAATGGGTTAGCTTGGAAAACTCTGGCTCCAAAGAATGAAGTAACTGAGCATATGTACAGTACCATCACTCCTACCAGCCTTAAAGGAATACTATCGATTCACTTGGGTATCGACAGCACTTCTTCAAGTTCTGAACTGACGGATTGGATTGATCAGCTCCGGGACAATGCCAGTTAAGGCCCATACACACGGCGGACTCCCGCGAACAACGGGTCACCCGAACGCCCCGCCACCCGCACGCCAAACCGGGTGCGTGCACAGACCGCCGCCCGGGCGACAAGACCACCCCCGAGTGACCGGCCTGGCGGATCGCTCAAAAGCAGTCCCACCACCCGAACGACAGCCCGCACACACGCCTGACCCGGCGCGCGGACGACCAAATGACGGAACGCCCAAACGACCTGTCGCCCGCAAAAAAAAACCCGCGTGCACGGGCCCCCAGTCTTCGCTTTGAGGCATTATACCTATCTTGGTATGGAGATCTGGATATTACTAGGTAATCTCGGAGATTTGAGTAGGGCTAGTATTTCTGAATTAAATATTCCAAGCAGTGGCCTGGATCACTATCAGGTGGAACTGAATGTCTTCAGAATGTCCATGACATTGTAAACTCCTGCCAATCACTAGAGCAAAGGAGCAGACCTTTTAGCTAAAAACAAAATATGTAAGGCCGGTCAGCTGGTTAGCATAACACAGTAACTATTCATGTAGTTTAGGACAGTCTTGCAGCAATCCCTGGCCTCTTTGCATTCATGTAACAGGTAAGGACCCCTTCACACTTCATCCATTGTGTTGCAGTGTAATTCTGCACGTCAAGATCACTGCCCACACAATTCTATGAGCCTGTTCACATGTCAGTTGTTGTAATGGATCATATAATTCTAACTTGCTGCATGCAGGCTTTGTATTACATTCTATGTCCAGTCTCCATTGCAGTTCCCACATCAATTCATGCAATATGTAAAGGGCAGAGTGATTCCAGCCAAAAACAATCAATACTCAGTAGTGGCATAACTAGAGATTATGGGGCCCCATAGCAAAACTATCAGGGGGGCCTCAGATGTAGGCACTCTTAATCAATGCCACCTGCCCCTTCCCTATGGATATGAGGTAAATGGGCACTTTGCATTATCATGTAATTAACACTGTACCTAGTTCATGGGCCCTGAGATAACATCTTGGGGTGGAGAAGCACCCCAAAAAAAAGTTAAAGGTGAATACATTAAGTACTATCTGGACCCCCTATGCTCCAGGCCCCCATAGCAGCTGCTATGACTATTGCTACCAGGGCCGGCCCTAGACTTTTTGCCGCCTGAGGCAAATTTTTAAAAAATTGTCACCGCCGCCCCTCCCCCCCCCCTCGGGGGGTGGGGCCGCTCTGGGGGGCCGCCGAGCTGGAGGGGTAGCTGGCAGGACGTGGGTATTGGGCCAGCGGCGGGGAGGGGGGTCGGACCCCCCCCTCCCTCGCCTGGGTCCCCCGTCCTCCGCTCCCCTCCAGCCTAAATAGAAGCAGCCGTATGTGTAAGAGGCACAGGCGGGGAGGACACTCACCTCTTCCCAGCGTGCGTTCCACTGACGTCACTTCCTGCAGCGTTGCAGGAAGTGATGTCAGTGGAGCGCACGCTGGAGCGAGGAGGAGGTGAGTGTCTCCCCGCCCGTGCCTCTTACACATACGGCTGCTTCCATTTAGGCTGGAGGGGAGCGGAGGACGGGGGACCCAGGCGAGGGAGGGGGGGGTCCGACCCCCCTCCCCGCCGCTGGCCCAATACCCCCGTCCTGCCAGCTACCCCTCCAGCTCGGCGGGCCGGCTCCCCGCACCCACGGACGGGCGGGTGCCGCCCCTGGAAATTTGCCGCCTGAGGCAAAAGTTTCACCCCGCCTCATGAGCGGGCCGGCCCTGATTGCTACACCCCTAATGTTCAGAGCAAGTAGCACCTGGCTGCAGGAAGAAGTTTTTTGGGGCCACTCTTTTACAGTTACCATGGACCTTGGCACACTCTGCCACCACCGGTTGGTGTAGTAATCATGAGGATAGGAACCCACAAGAGCGTTTAGGGAACGCTTTAAATCGCTAACGACTACTCTGAACACTTTACCAATGTAAATTTAATGGGATAGGTTCCATTTAGAGGGATTGTGATTCGGCAAATAGTAATCGCGGGACATGCAGCGTTCTGGAAGTGTGTCCTTTCCAATGCATTATATAGGAGAAGGAAAATCGCTTCCGAAAGCGCTACCACAAATCGCTAGTGATTACAATAGTGGCTTGCGCTTTATAGTGGGTCCCAGTCCTTAAAGACAATGTGACATGACACACTGCTTGCAGTGCAAAGTGGTTTGGGAACCATCTAAATAATGCAAGACCTGCATTGCATTCCTGTGGTAAGATAATTTTTTTTTTTTTTTTTTAAACATTGCACCCATTATGTGCAGTGTGACCTTTTCCAATAGTTTTCAAATGGCTGCAAAACAGAGCAAAAGTACATGACATGCACTAGCCTCGGTTAGCATAGGCTAAAACCAACTAGGCTGTTTTCTATCCCCCAAAAGGATAGTTGGCTGTCTTCAATATGCCACCCTTCCGGGTGACCATCCAAAAGGTGCACAGCCAGTCCATCCCTTTATCCATAAGCAATGTAAACTCCCAGACATTAGACTTCAGTGTTACATGGCGAAAAAACCTGCAACTATATATAAACATTCTTGTCTCCAGTTACCACCCGATTGGATGTTGACCCCCCCCAAAAATATACGGAATATCTGCATCAGGTAAGCCAGTTTGTAACGCCGCTTAGCACATTGTGCCAGCCAAAGCAACATTCACAGTGTGACGGCGGCTGCGCTTTGAGAAGGGTGTGCAGTACTGTCTGCAGTGAGTTATTGCGCACCATGCGCGTCACCAGTTACGTACACTGTTCATTGACCGTACACCACCTGCGAACAACCTGCGGTGCTATTTTCCGCTGTAACAGGGAACAGAACGCTCACTGAGAGCCTAGCCTCAGAGTATTATTAAAAGTTACCTTGGTACTTATCCGTTAGCCGGGCGCATCCGGCAGGTGGCGGTAATTACTATTCCCCCTCCAGGCCGACATGGATAGTAGGGAAAGATGTAACTCTGGTGGAGTTTTGTCGCCACCTAGAGGATGCGCCCAGCTAACGGATAAGTACCGTTACCTTTTAATAATTCAGTCTGAAATCAGCTATGGGTCACAACCAGCTCTTCAGATAGCCCAGTTAAGCTTCTTCACACTTTCCATGAGTAACTAGGTAACTCACATGTTAGGACTTAATTACCACACACCTGCACATCAGACTAGTTAGCCTCAATCAGCATAAGCCTGATTCATGGAGTAGCTGTGCATATGAATTCCATGGTAAGTATCTATCAACCTATCTGATTATTATTATTATCTGACCAATAGGTTTTTATATTATAACCAGATGGATCAGCTTTCCTCCAGGAATGCAGTACCTTTATTTCAGACACCTGCGTTATATTCATTAAGAGGGTGCAGGCCTTATGCATAAAATTAGAATAATTCATCTGAAAACAAACGGATGTCTTAACAGATTAGCTTTTCCATAGCAATGCATTGAGAAACAATGTCAGTTTAGTATGCATATGATGTGAACTGAACAATAGGAACTAATGAGCATTACAATTAAAAGTAAAACATTTTATAAAGGTATGCAGCCAAAACCCTTGCACCTTTGCAGCAAGCTGTAAGGTTAACAGGGAGTGTGAAGAAAATGCATATAAAAACACCTAGAATTCATTTGCTTCACATATGGTATCTGACTTCTTGCAATCTGTACAGAATACACATAACGTAGTAAGGGGAAACAGTTATATCAAACCTGTCCTGGCGCTGTAGAAACCGCATTAGGCGTAGACTGGCCAGACAGTCCTTTCCATAGGTTCAGATGGAGGTATGGTCGAATGATTCATCCTCACTCTGAACAATCTTTCTCCTTAAGGAACTGCTTTAAACAGATTCCTGTCTGCCGACCCCAACCCTTCTGCAGCTAGCTTCTAGTTCTGGTCATCTTAACTGTTGTCTAAGCTGCAAACCCTCAGCGAGGCTGCTTTGTCCAGGGCTGGTACCTCCTCAAAAGCGGACTAGCCGCTATATAGAGTGGCCGACTGAGAAAGTTCTGGCTCTTCCTGGTACGCGGTATCAGTAGTGGCGAGGAAGCATGACATACTTTGCCCGTGCACCTTCCAACTACCGGACATCCTCCATCGCCGCGTGCATGAGAAAGCCTGCCAGTGGAGACTCCAGCAGAGCCACTGCACCACTCAAGCCTCAAAACCACCGGAAAGGTGAGCCGCTTTCTTCCCCGGTGTGTTTGCCAGCCGCAAAACCATGCTGGCCAGCACACTGACGCTTCTCATGCCCAGTGAAGTAGCCTGGAAGACTTAGGTATCCTAACGACTGCAGCACAGGATCACCTACTTCCCTGTATCAGCCTGTGTACCTGAGAACAGGAAACACAGTGAAAAGTGAGGCATGATGGGTGGTGCACCTATGTATGGAGGGTGGGGTGGTTCTAATTAAGAATGTTTATTCAGTCTGTGTTTCCTGCAGACAGGAGCCTGTGTACTCTCAATGTGGGGCCGTACTGGAGGATGAAAAGAGAAAAGTGGTTCAAGGATGGATGCGTGGTGCTGCTCTGTAGTAGCCTATCACTGAGGTTGTATAAACATCTGTATAGATGGGAATGGGGAGGGGAAATGACAAAAAGGGGGAGAGCACACTCAGTTTCAATATGACAATAAAAAGCCTCTCCGTGGAGTGTTCTCACCTCTGAAAGTGGCTGACTCGCCCGTATAGGTTGGTCAGTGATATGGCTTTCGCCCCTCTAACAACTGGGGACACAGGCTGTGGATGTAATCTTCTTCCGCAGAGTGTCTCCTTAGGTCCACAGGATACTCCGTGATCCACACAGGTAGCTCCGTGTTGGTCCTCTTGGATAGGATTGCTGGGCTGGATTGTGCTTGGAGTCCTCCCAATGAGAGGGTGGATTGATGTAAGGTGTGCAGAGTATCGGAAAGGAAAGCAAAGGAGGAGGCAGAAAGCAATATCAACTCTGCTAGATTTGCACCCAGTGTCCCTGCGCATCAGTCATATTAGCCACCTAACTTATGAAACAGCGAGAGCGGCATTCTGGCCGACCGGGAAACACCTGCGCAGCGTCATTGTTGCTGTTAAGAGTGGAAGAGGGGGAAGACCACCTAGGGAGAGGCAATCAAAGGGCTGGCACGCTAGCAGAGAGCACACTCAGTGCTGCGGTGGCTAGTGGCTTGAACAGTCCCGCAGATAGGTGCTCTGCATTTGCTTTCCAGCAAGGTATGATTGGAATATATCTGGCCACTCGCTATAGGTAATAGCACTGAGCGGCCAGGATTTGTAGAGAGAAGTGTGCAGTAGGCTTGCGTGCAGTAGGAAGACACACAAAGTGCCTAGATGAAAAATAAAAAAAGATTTGTTGTCGCAAACAGTGTACAACATAAATTGCATTATTTAAATACAAGGCAAGTAACAATGATTGGTGGGATGGTTGTCAAAGCTATCCAATCACAGTTCAGTATGCAAATTAGTGCCCATAATACCTCTTGGATTCAATAATGTGAAGAAATGGGCTTAAACAATACAATTATTAATAGAAGTCTTTTATGTATTAACATGAATTTGCCTAATAATTTTATTGTTTAAGCCCATTTCTTCACATTATTGAATCCAAGAGGTATTATGGGTACAAATTTGCATACTGAACTGTGATTGGATGGCTTTGACAACCATCCCACCAATTTGCATACTGAACTGTGATTGGATGGCTTTGACAACCATCCCACCAATCATTGTTACTTTCCTTGTATTTAAATAATGCAATTTATGTTGCACACTGTTTGCCAGCTTGAAAAAGGGAGAAAGGTCTCCTGAAACGCATTGCAACAATAAATCTTTTTTTATTTTTCATCTAGGCACTTTGTGTGTCTTCCTACTGCACGCAAGCCTACTGCACACTTCTCTCTACAAATCCTGGCCGCTCAGTGCTATTACCTATAGCGAGTGGCCAGATATATTCCAATCATACCTTGCTGGAAAGCAAATGCAGAGCACCTATCTGCGGGACTGTTCAAGCCACTAGCCACTGCAGCGCTGAGTGTCCTCCCTGCTAGCGTGCCAGCCCTTTAATTGCCTCTCCCTAGGTGGCCTTGCTTCTCTTCCACTCTTAACAGCAGCAGTGATGCTGCGCAGGTGTTTCCCGGTTGGCCAGAATGCCGCTCTCGCTGTATCATAAGTGAGGTGGCTAGTATGACTGATGCGCAGGGACACTGGGTGCAAAGCTAGCAGAGTTGCATTGCTTTGTGCCTCCTACTTTGCTCTCCTTTCCGATACTCCGCACACCTTACACCAATTCACCCTCTCATTGGGAGGACTACAAGTACAATCCGGCCCGGCAATCCTATCCAAGAGGACCAACACGGAGCTACCTGTGTGGATCACGGAGTATCCTGTGGACCTAAGGAGACACTCTGCAGAAGAAGATTACATCCACAGCCTGTGTCCCCGGCTGTTAGAGAGACGAAAGCCATATCACTGACCAACCCATACGGGCGAGTCAGCCACTTTTAGAGGTGAGAACACTCCACAGAGAGGCTTTTTTATTATGTCAAATTGAAATTGAGTGCGCTCTCCACCTTTTTGTCTTTTCCCCTCCCCATTCCCATCTATACAGATGAAAGAGAACTGTTAACTAAAAGTCCTGTTGCTGTTTTTTACCCTGGAAAAGATGTCTTCTTTCTAACCCAGTCAGATAAAAATTGTGTTGAGCTTCAACCATAGAATGGACAGATCTCTAAGCCTACCCAGCCTTTCTGCTTACTCCATCCTCATTCCCGCCCTTCTGATGAGTCATACTGCTTGCCCTGGTGTGCACAGAGAGAAGATAGCTGCTTTGTGTGTTTAATGCTGGCTTGGGAGCAAGTCTGAGAAGTACAGTGGAATATATAAGACTATACAAGTAATGTGAAGTTCCAGTCAAGTAAAACTACTGAAGAGTGCGAGGTTCACTTCACTGTCAAATACAATTCCCCACTAAATTAAATAATATATTTCAAACTAAAATATGCTATTTATCTGGATCAAGCAATTATTACACTGCTATATGCCGCAATGTGAATTACGGCTATAGCAGCGCTCAGTGTGTAATTTGGACGCCGGCAAAAGTCTGAGCCCAAATTACAATAAAAATAGCGCAATTTGTCCACCAGCAATAGCTGGAAGCCGAACTGCATCTTACCCCCACTGTATGATGCCTTGGAGGGGGAATAGTAATTGATGCCACGGGAAATTAGCCACAGTAGAGTGAGCTGTTTTTTCGGCTTCACCTCGTGCCCAAATTTCTTGGCACCCTTTTTACATGTATACATGCCAGATCACTACTGCTAGCTTCACTGGAAATACTTAGAGATGCCTTAGTACATCAGGTACTGCATGCCAATTACAACAATGGAAATTTGAAAATTATGCAACATACCACTGAAGGATCTGTCCACCTTGGTGATCTCTGAAGGCTTGTAAAGTCATGGTTTTGGGTCAGCAGCTTCTCATCTCCTCCCCAGTTTTGAGGTAAAGCATCTAACTGAAAAGTTTGCGCTCCCTTTAGAATTCTAGCAAACGCATTGGTGTAAAGTCCTTCCACTGTTTAAACGTGTGTAAAAGGAAAGAAATGATAAAAATGACTCTCCTATGCATAAAACGTGAGCAATTATTATGTTCTAATTCTAGGCTAGCGATATATACAGAAGGCATCCTTTTACGTGTGTAAAAGGAAAGAAATGATAAAAATGACTCTCCTATGCATAAAACGTGAGCAATTATTATGTTCTAATTCTAGGCTAGCGATATATACAGAAGGCAGATGTTTCATTAGGCTAAGACAATATGTTGGAACCGTTTGTTCTCATTAGTGTGCTAGGCATTAAATTCACAACATATTATTCCCTCTTGTTATCTTGTAAAATAGATTGTAAAGATTTCAAGAATAGAATTCAATGTCCTCTGGTCAATAAAGATTTAACACTGGGGGCAATTCTGTGGAGATTGCATTGCAATTGCTGGCGATCAGCAAATCGCTAGGGCATTGTTTCCCTATCAGAGTATTCACACTGCACCCCATAGGTAAGTAGTGAGGTTCACCCCAACTACCACCCCCCTAATGGCACACACCATTATGAACTTCCCTTATGGGTAGGTTAGTTATAAAACAATATTCTGGTGCTCAGGTCACTTTAAGTTCTATTTGGTTTCTAAAGGTGTTATTAAGTTTCAAACAACTGTATACAGTCTAATTTATGCATTAGTAGGTTTAATTTAAATATGGATGTGAATTCATAGTGTTTTCTATCCATAAAATCTACTGACCTTTTTACCAGTTTTTCAGAATATTAAATATATGGTGTACTGTATTACTGAACAAAAGTGCTAGGATGAAAGACAGATATTGGGAAATGGTATTTGTCACTTAGTTGATACTGCTAAAAACAGGACTGAGTGAAACTCTGTGGAGACAGAACACACCTTCAGCCAAGTACTTTAACAATTAATATTTGCATATCAGTATCATTAAGCTGCTGGTTGACATAAGTGGATTACATGTACATAAAATGCATAGAAATCTATTTACTTTTCTGAGCGCTTTTTGGCCTCCAGAGCTTTCTGAGCGCTTTTTGGCCTCCAGCTCTCAGAAAGTTTTGGAGGCCAAAAAGCTCTCAGAAAAGCACTTATAGTGTGTCTGAGCACTTTACTCTGCAGGAGAGATGAAACATCTTCTAGAACAGAAAAAGGTATCCAGTATGTCCTAATATGTCTTTTCTATATAAGGGGGACAACTATAACTCTGAATTTTAGATAAAACAAGTTTCAGCAGTTCAGGGACTCACTAGGTCTCGTACAGTGTGATCACAAGCTACAGGGCAAGAAGCCAACAATAAATGGAAAACTTTTAAACAGATTTCCAATAAGTAAACGGGATGATCCTCTCAATTACTTTACATTGTTAACGCAGCAGCATGTTTATATTCTTATATTCTTTCATGCCTCGCAAATTGCATGGCATTTTCTGCTTTGTAATTTTATCTTTGTAAGTACTGCATGAGCCATACAATGTTCAGACCTTTATTATCATGATGGTCTGCTATCACCTGACTCACAACTGTTTTTTGTTTTGTTTTTTGAATGGGTGGGGGAGGATTCTGTCTCCAGAGGGGTGGAGCTTCCATGGGGCAATATATCTGGGAAGATGAGCTTGTTTAGGAGTTGTGTTGTACAGTACAGGATAAGCAACCTGCTTGTCATTTGGGGAGGTCCTCCAGATGCTCTACAAATGTTCCTTATCCATTTAAATGCAGTTGGCTGATGGTGTAATGGTTAAGGGCTCTGCCTCTGACACAGGAGACCAGGGTTCGAATCTCGGCTCTGCCTGTGCAGTAAGCCAGCACTAATTCAGTAGGAGACCTTTGGCAAGTCTCCCTTACACTGCTACTGCCAATAGAGCGCGCCCTAGTGGCTGCTGCTCTGCTCTGGCGCTTTGAGTCCGCAAGGAGAAAAGCGCAATATAAATGTTATTTGTCTTGTCTTGTCTAAATAGTAATAATCAGAACAATAATAATCCCCTTTTCACTGTACATTGATCAGCAGGGAGACTCCACAGGGGAAGGGGGTGTTGGGATGGGGAGGGGTTATTACTGAAACTTTTCACAAAGCATGCCATGGTGATTTCCCTCTAAAGGCGTTTAGCTGTCCTCCACCCCACTCCATCTGGGGTATACCAGTTGGGGAGTTCATTAGGGCCTGATGTAGTTGGTTGGATGAGTCTGTACTACAAACATAATTTAAACTAGTGGCACAAAATCTGAAACAACCAGGAAGAAGTGGTATACTTTGGAAAATATTTTCTATATGTTCCTCTCAACAGCCTGGTGTAGAAACTAAGGATGCATGGACTGGGGAAAATGTGTGTGCATGGATACAGTACTGGTTAAGAGTCAGAAGGCAAAGAGTACTAGTAAATCGATCATACTCAAAATGGGAAACTGTTAGCAGTTGGAGCCTCACAGTGTTACCCGGTGGATAAAGTTCGATCCAGACAAGTGACACAAATTGCAGTGACTGTGGAAAATGTGTGTTCATGGATAGAGACCTGGCTAAGGATCAGAAGGCAAAGAGTAGTAGTAAAATAGTAGTAGCAAAATGTTAGCCAGGGACAATAGTAGGTCCAGTTCTCTTAAATTAATGTTGTCATCTTCACAGGTTATATGAAATTATGTATAATCTTAAAGTGACAACTGGCAGCTGAGTGGATTGATCACCTTTTCATGCCCATGGAAACCCCTTCTTCATGCCTGGCTCCGTCATCCATCCTCCCCTCATCATAGAAACAACATTGGTCACTGTACTGTTGCCTAGCATTGCGATTGGACAGCATTGGGGCCTCCCATTGTCACCCGCCGGATAAAGTAGGATCCTGACAAATGTCACAAATTGCATAAAAATTGTGTGTTTGTACACTATGATAAATTCTATATTTGCATTTAAAAGAGATGTGGATGTTTCCATACTTTGAATGGTATCCATAGCAAAATTATACTTGAACAACTACTGCAACTAGCTGACCTCCAGTGTAAATTACAGTTAGTGTCAGGGACACTAACTTTAGATCTTAATAATGATTCTAATGAATTGCAACTCACCCCTTCCGCCATTGCTATGCCATATAAGGCAAATGCTCCACCCTCATTACAGGATAATGCTATGGCATTCCTGGAGGCTGGACCACCTCCTTCACAGCCCAGCCTCCAGCTCTGTAGTCCATACCCAGCTCTCTGGCTAAAGTATAATAATAAATGTTGTGCGATTACACTACAGCCACAGAAGCTGGGGGAAGGCTATATAGCTGGAGCCTGGGATGTGTAAGAGCTAACCCAGCCTCTAGAAAAAATGCTTAACTTCCTTCTTGGTAACCCCGAGTCAGGCTCGGGACGGAAATCTGCAGCTCTGAGCAGTAATCCAGAGTTGCATCTATTAGAGGTGCATCTATTAGCGGTATGATTTTTACGTTGTGAAAGCTTGTGAAAGAATTGCACTGCTTTTGGAAAACAAATCTGGAAATAATAATACCGCCAGGGGGGTTGGTTTTTTTTGCCTTATATGGTGTAGCATCAGTGGACGGTGTAAGTAAAGGAAATTGCAGCTATCGTAATTCATTTTAACATATAAAGTTAGTGTCAGGGACTAAACCAAACTAAATTACCACAAAATCCCGGATCTATTGATCAATCTACCTACACTCAGCTTTTATATCAGCACTCAACAAACAACATTTTCGTTCACTAAAACTGCATTGTACCTTCCAGTCCAAAGGCTTGTCTAATCTGTAAGCGTAAGCCATTATGTTGCCGGTAACGTACTGCATGCTGGATGTTACTATAGTTCAGGGATGGCTGCAGCAAAGAAGACTTTTCTCCTCCCATCCTCATCTTATACCAGTCGATAATGTCCTTTTCTGGAACTGTAGTAAATAATAATGTATAAATATGTATACACTGCGTGTAAATACACACACACACTCACACACACACACACACATATCTAGCATGAAGATGTTAGCAGTATCTGGCACCCAGACATTAGCAACAGATCCTTTAAAGTACAGCTGCTGTGAAAAAATGTAAAATGTAAAATTTAACCACTTGAGGACCCACCCTTTACCCCCCCTTAAGGACCAGCGCTGTTTTAGCTGATCTGTGCTGGGTGGGCTGTGCAGCCCCCAGCACAGATCAGGGTGCAGGCAGAGCGACCAGATCGCCCCCCTTTTTTTCTCCACTAGGGGGATGATGTGCTGGGGGGGTCTGATCGCTCCTGCCTGCCGGGTGTTGCGGGGGGAGGCACCTCAAAGCCCCCCTCCGCGGCGAAACCCCCCCCCCCCCTCCCTCTCCTACCTGGCCCCCCTGGTGATCCGGGCTGCACAGGACGCTATCCGTCCTGTGCAGCCAGTGACAGGCTGTCCCCTGTCACATGGCAGCGATCCCCGGCCGCTGATTGGCCGGGGATCGCCGATCTGCCTTCTGGCGCTGCCGTACAATGTAAACAAAGCGGATTATTTCCGCTTGTGTTTACATTTAGCCTGCGAGCCGCGATCGGCGGCCCGCAGGCTATTCACGGAGCCCCCCGCCGTGAATTGACAGGAAGCAGCCGCTCGCGCGAGCGGCTGCTTCCTGATTAATTAGCCTGCAGCCGGCGACGCAGAACTGCGTCGCTGGTCCTGCAGCTGCCACTTTGCCGACGCACGGTATAAGCGTGCGGTCGGCAAGTGGTTAAAGCACATACATATACAATGGAGAGTTCTCTGTGAGTAAAAGTACTAAAAATTACTTTTTTTCCTATGTCACTGTCACTATGTAGTGGAAACCTGATAGATCTGACTGATTTTGGACTAGTCCATCTCCACATAGGGGATTCTCGGTCATTTCTTCATTTACAAAAGCACTTACTGAATGGCAGCTGCCCAGTTCAAATGTCAAAACAAAATGCAAATGAATAGAAAAGCTGACTTACATTTATGCTCAGATCCTTTCCAGTGAGTGTTTTTATACAGAATATATATATATATATATATATATATATATATATATATATATATACACATACATACAGATATATATATATATATATATATATATATACATACATATATATATATACATACATATATATATATATATATATATATATATATATATATATATATATATATATTTATATATACACACACAGTGGGTTGCAAAAGTATTCAGCCCCCTTGAAGTTTTCCACATTTTGTCACATTACTGCCACAAACATGCATCAATATTATTGGAATTCCACGTGAAAGAGCAATACAAAGTGGTGTACATGCGAGAAGTGGATTGAAAATCATACATCCTTCCGAACATTTTTTACAAATAAATAACTGCAAAGTGGGGTGTGCGTAATTATTCGGCCCCCTGAGTCAATACTTTGTAGAACCACCTTTTGCTGCAATTACAGCTGCCCTTTTAGGGTATGTCTCTACCAGCTTTGCACAGCTAGAGACTGAAATCCTTGCCCATTCTTCTTTGCAAAACAGCTCCAGCTTAGTCAGATTAGATGGACAGCGTTTGTGAACAGCAGTTTTCAGATCTTGCCACAATTGGATTTAGATCTGGACTTTGACTGGGCAATTCTAACACATGGATATGTTTTATTTTAAACCATTCCATTGTTGCCTTGGCTTTATGTTTAGGGTCATTGTCCTGCTGGAAGGTGAACCTCCGCCCCAGTCTAAAGTCTTTTGCAGTCTCCAAGAGGTTTTTTTTCCAAGATTGCACTGTATTTGGCTCCATCCATCTTCCCATTAACTCTGACCAGCTTCCCTGTCCCTGCTGAAGAGATGCACCCCCTGAGCATGATGCTGCCACCACCATATTTGACAGTGGGGATGGTGTGTTCAGAATCACATCACGTGCAGTGTTAGTTTTCTGCCACACATAGCCTTTTGCATTTTGGCCAAAAATTTCAATTTTGGCCTCATCTGACCAGAGCACCTTCTTCCACATGGTTGCTGTGTCCCCCACGTGGCTTATGGCAAACTGCAAACGGGACTTCTTATGCTTTCTGTTAACAATGCCTTTCTTCTTGCCACTCTTCCATAAAGGCCAACTTTGTACAGTGCATGACTAATAGTTGTCCTATGGACAGAGTCTCCCACCTGAGCTGTAGATCTCTGCAGCTCGTCCAGAGTCACCATGGGTCTCTTGACTGCATTTCTAATCAGCGCTCTCCTTGTTCGGCCTGTGAGTTTAGGTGGATGGCCTTGTCTTGGTAGGTTTACAGTTGTGTCATACTCCTTCCATTTCTGAATGATCGCTTGAACAGTGATCCTTGGGATGTTCAAGGCTTTGGAAATCTTTTTGTAGCCTAAGCCTGCTTTAAATCTCTCAATAACTTGATCCCTGACCTGTCTTGTGTGTTCAGTGGACTTCACGGTGTTGTTACTCCCAATATTCTCTTAGACAACCTCTGAGGCCCTCACAGAGCAGCTGTATTTGTACTGACATTAGATTACACACAGGTGCACTCTATTTAGTCATTAGCACTCATCAGGCAATGTCTATAGGCAACTGACTGCACTCAGATCAAAGGGGGCCGAATAATTATGTACACACCACTTTGCAGTTATTTATTTGTAAAAATGTTTGAAATCATGTATGATTTTCGTTCCACTTCGCACGTGTACACCACTTTGTGTTGGTCTTTCATGTGGAATTCCAATGAATTCCAATGAAATTGATTCAGGTTTGTGGAAAACTTCAAGGGGGCCGAATACTTTTGCAAACCACTGTATATATGTATATATATATATATATATATATATATATATACTTATATACTAGCTGGACGCCCGACGTTGCCCGGGTATGTATTTGGCTAGTGTTGGCTCTGCCCACTTTTCCTAACCCTATCACACAATTACTTAATGACCAAGTATGTGAGCTTTGCGGTCTTTGGCATCAATAATTTGCATTGAAATAAAATTAATCTGATTGGATGTGGCTCCACCCCTTTTCTGAATTTGAACCCCAATCACCCAATATATATATATATATATATATATATATATACAGTGGCTTGCAAAAGTATTCGGCCCCCTTGACGGTTTCCACATTTTGTCACATTACTGCCACAAACATGAATCAGTTTTATTGGAATTCCACGTGAAAGACCAATACAAAGTGGTGTACACGTTAGAAGTGGAACGAAAATCATACGTGATTCCAAACATTTTTTACAAATAAATAACTGCAAAGTGGGGTGTGCATAATTATTCAGCCCCCTGAGTCAATACTTTGTAGATCCACCTTTTGCTGCAATTACAGCTGCCAGTCTTTTAGGGTATGTCTCTACCAGCTTCGCACATCTAGAGACTGAAATCCTTGCCCATTCTTCTTTGCAAAACAGCTCCAGCTCAGTCAGATTAGATGGACAGCGTTTGTGATCAGCAGTTTTCAGATCTTGCCACAGATTGTCGATTGGACTTTGATTGGGCCATTCTAACACATGGATATGTTTTGTTTTAAACCATTGCATTGTTGCCTTGGCTTTATGTTTAGGGTCGTTGTCCTGCTGGAAGGCGAACCTCCGCCCCAGCCTCAAGTCTTTTGCAGACTCCAAGAGATTTTCTTCCAAGATTGCCCTGTATTTGGCTCCATCCATCTCCCTATCAACTTTGACCAGCTTCCCTGTCCCTGCTGAAGAGAAGCAACCCCAGAGCATGATGCTGCCACCACCATATTTGACAGTCGGGATGGTGTGTTCAGAGTGATGTGCAGTGTTAGTTTCCTGCCACACATAGCGTTTTGCATTTTGGCCAAAAAGTTCAAGAGCACCTTCTTACACGTTTGCTGTGTCCCCCACATGGCTTGTATCAAAATGCAAACGAGACTTCTTATGCTTTTCTGTTAACAATGGCTTTCTTCTTGTCACTCTTCCATAAGAGCCAACTTTGTGCAGTGCACGACTAATAGTTATTCTATGGACAGATTCCCCCACCTGAGCTGGAGATCTCTGCAGCTCGTCCAGAGTCACCATGGGCCTCTTGGCTGCATTTCTGATCAGCGCTCTCCTTGTTCGGCCTGTGAGTTTAGGTGGATGGCCTTGTCTTGGTAGGTTTACAGTTGTGCCATACTCCTTCCATTTCTGAATGATCACTTGAACAGTGCTCTTTGGGATGTTCAAGGCTTTGGAAATCTTTTTGTAGCCTAAGCCTGCTGTAAATTTCTCAATAACTTTATCCCTGACCTGTCTGGTGTGTTCTTTGGACTTCATGGTGTTGTTGTGCCCAAGATTCTCTTAGACAACCTCTGAGGCCGTCAAAGAGCAGCTGTATTTGTACTGACATTAGATTACACACAGGTGCACTATATTTAGTCATTTGCACTCATCAGGCAATGTCTATGGGCAACTGACTGCACTCAGACCAAAGAGGGCTGAATAATTACGCACACCCCACTTTGCAGTTATTGATTTGTAAAAAAATGTTTGGAATCACGTATGATTTTCTTTCCACTTCTCACGTGTACACCACTTTGTATTGGTCTTTCACGTGAAATTCCATTAAAATTGATTAATGTTTGTGGCAGTAATGTGACAAAATGTGGAAAACTTCAAGGGGGCTGAAAACTTTTGCAAGCCACTGTATATATCCTACTAATATAATAAATGGGAAAGTTCGGATGTTTGTTACTCGATCACGCAAAAATGGCTGAACGGATTTGAATGAAATTTGGCACACACATAGTACATTACCTGGAATAAAGTATAGGATACTTTCTATTCCCATAACCAAAAAGGGGGCGGAGACAAATACAAATTTCACTGGAAATGTAAACTGCAGCCATTCTTACACTGTTAATGGTAGGGTTCTCAAACTTTGCACAGTTTCTGGGTGACTGGGATTAATATTCAGAAGGGTGGGTGGAGCGTACAAAAGCCAATCAAAATCCACTTATTGATTTTTAAGGGGAATATTTAATTGCTGCCATTCTTGCACTGTTAATAGCTAGAGATGGCCCGAACCGTTCGCCGTGCGAACATCTCTGGGCCTTCTACTACTTCCGGGTCGCTATGACCCGGAGGAGTACGCCTGCGCTGCCCGGCGGAGCGCGTCCTAGATTGCGCTCCTGTTGCCGGGCACTCTCTGCGCATGAGCGTGACGTCGTTCATGACATCACGCACATGCGCAGAAAGTGCCCGGCAACAGGAGCGCGATCTAGGAAGCGCTCCGCCGGGCAGCGCAGGCGTACCACTCCGGGTCATAGCGACCCGGAAGTAGTAGAAGGCCCAGTGATGCAGAGATGTTCGCCGGCGAATGGTTCGGGAACCGTTCATGACATCTCTGTTAATAGCACAAGCTTCTTGCACTGTTAATCACCTGTACCTGGTACACTTGGCTATTGGGTGATTTGGGTTCAAGAAAAGGGGTGGAGCCACAGCCAATCAGATTTTTTTTTATTTCAATGCAAATTATTGATGCCAAAGACCGCAAAGCTCGCAAACTTGGTCATTAAGTAATTAAGTTATTGTGTGTTAGGGTTAGGAAAAGGGGGCAGGGCCAACACCAGCCAAATACATACCCAGGCAACGCCGGGCATCCAGCTAGTATATATATATATATATATATATATATATATATATATATATATATATATATATATATATACATATATACAGTGGAGGAAATAATTATTTGACCCCTCACTGATTTTGTAAGTTTGTCCAATGACAAAGAAATGAAAAGTCTCAGAACAGTATCATTTCAATGGTAGGTTTATTTTAACAGTGGCAGATAGCACATCAAAAGGAAAATCGAAAAAATAACCTTAAATAAAAGATAGCAACTGATTTGCATTTCATTGAGTGAAATAAGTTTTTGAACCCTCTAACAATAAAAGACTTAACACTTAGTGGAAAAACCCTTGTTTGCAAGCACAGAGGTCAAACGTTTCTTTGATGATTTGGGTGATTTGGGTTCAAATTCAGAAAAGGGGTGGAGCCACAGCCAAACAGATTTTTTTTTTATTTCAATGCAAATTATTGATGCCAAAGACCGCAAAGCTCGCAAACTTGGTCATTAAGTAATTAAGTTATTGTGTGTTAGGGTTAGGAAAAGGGGGCAGGGCCAACACCAGCCAAATACATACCCAGGCAACGCCGGGCATCCAGCTAGTATAATATATATATATATATATATATATATATATATATATATATATATATATATATATATATTTATATATATTTTTTTTAATTATTATTTTTTTTAAATGTTACCATTTTTATGATACTTGTCCTTGTTTAAGTAATTTAAATTGTGGAGGGGGGGAGGGGATGATGATGGGGTGTCTTCATAAATCAGACTTGTTTTTCCAGCACATCCCACAGATGCTCAATCAAATTTACCATACTATTATTTAGCTCAATGTTTTTGCTGAAGAAAAAAAAGAATATTTTTTTTTTAATTTTGTTTATTAGGGGAAAAGGTTATTGTCAAATTCATGTTTCTGGTTGAGACTGTTTAGCCTCTCTGCAACCGCCTAACACCGATCGGCGGCTGCAAAGTGGCTCTCTTGTTCCTCAGCGATGCCATATGGCACCATCTCGTGAGGAGCAAGATTGGATCGGAGCTCGAGCTCGCATGAGCGCAAGCTCTCATTGTAAACAGGGGACCGCAGTGATCAGCCTGCCAACCCGTGATCGAAGCTGGCAGGCTGTTTTCAAGATTTATAAGGGATCATTTAATTATATGGAGCTGCCATCTTACACAGCGCTGAACAGAAGCCTTGTCATTAACCACTTGAGGACCGTGGGCTTTACCCCCCTTAAGGACCGGCCACTTTTTTTCCATTCAGACCACTGCAGCTTTCACGGTTTATTGCTCGCTCATACAACCTACCACCTAAATGAATTTTGGCTCCTTTTCTTGTCTCTAATAAAGCTTTCTTTTGGTGCTATTTGATTGCTCCTGCGATTTTTACTTTTTATTATATTCATCAAAAAAGACATGAATTTTGGCAAAAAAATGATTTTTTTAACTTTCTGTGCTGACATTCTTCAAATAAAGTAAAATTTCTGTATACATGCAGCGCGAAAAATGTGGACAAACATGTTTTTGATAAAAAAAAACCCCATTCAGTGTATATTTATTGGTTTGGGTAAAAGTTATAGCGTTTACAAACTATGGTGCAAAAAGTGAATTTTCCCATTTTCAAGCATCTATGACTTTTCTGACCACCTGACATGTTTCATGAGGGGCTAGAATTCCAGGATAGTATAAATACCCCCCAAATGACCCCATTTTGGAAAGAAGACATCCCAAAGTATTCACTGAGAGGCATAGTGAGTTCATAGAAGATATTTATTTTTGTCACAAGTAAGCGGAAAATGACACTTTGTGACCAAAAAAAACCAAACGTTTCCATTTCTTCTAACTTGCGACAAAAAAAAATGAAATTTGCCACGGACTCACCATGCCCCTCTCTGAATACCTTGAAGGGTCTACTTTCCAAAATGGGGTCATTTGTGGGGTGTGTTTACTGTCCTCGCATTTTGGGGGGTGCTAATTTGTAAGCACCCCTGTAAAGCCTAAAGGTGCTCATTGGACTTTGGGCCCCTTAGCGCAGTTAGGCTGCAAAAAAGTGCCACACATGTGGTAATGCCGTACTCAGGAGAAGTAGTATAATGTGTTTTGGGCTGTATTTTTACACATACCGATGCTGGGTGGGAGAAATATCTCTGTAAATGACAATTTTTTAATTTTTTTTACACACAATTGTCCATTTACAGAGATCTTTCTCCCACTCGGCATTGGTATGTGTAAAAATACACCCCAAAACACATTATACTACTTCTCCTGAGTACGGCGATACCACATGTGTGGCACTTTTTTGCACCCTAACTGCGCTAAGGGGCCCAAAGTCCAATGAGTACCTTTAGGATTTCACAGGTCATTTTGAGAACTGCCAGGACAGTATAGGAACCCCACAAATGACCCCATTTTAAAAAGAAGACACCCCAAGGTATTCCGTTAGTAGTAGGGTGAGTTCATAGAAGATTTTATTTTTTGTCACAAGTTAGCGGAAAATGACACTTTGTGAAAAAAACCAATACAAATCAATTTCCGCTAACTTGTGACAAAAAATAAATTTTTAGGGGCCCTAAACCGTGAGGAGTAGTCTTGAAACAAAATTTCTCAAAATGACCTGTGAAATCCTAAAGGTACTCATTGGACTTTGGGCCCCTTAGCACAGTTAGGGTGCAAAAAAGTGCCACACATGTGGTATCGCCGTACTCGGGAGAAGTAGTACAATGTGTTTTGGGGTGTATTTTTACACATACCCATACTGGGTGGGAGAAATAACTCTGTAAATGGACAATTGTGTGTAAAAAAATCAAAAGATTGATAGGCTCATAGAGGCGCTCTTGCCACAGACTGACCGACAGATGTGTTCTCCTTGTTATACTGCCTGATGAAGTGGGATGTTTGCCCGTGAAACGCGTTGCATCACAATTGGAGAATTGTTTTAATAAATTGAATTATAAATTTTATGGCTATATTAGCCTGGTCATTTACATATCTGGGGGAGGTGAATCCACCCATTTCCCTCCTTTTAGACGGTTTTTAATTCATTTTATACTTGTTTGGCGCCTCTGTTACTCCCGTTACTCCATATCTTAGTCCACCCTTGGTGGAGGGGTGTATCCCCATTTTTCCTTCTATAGAGAGCGACTTTTTTAGACCTGAGTGGGGTCACGTTATAATTCTCCCCACCAGCGTTATCAGTGGTTGCCTGCGTGGTAACCCTGACTTGTGAGTATAACTTTTATTTACTATATATTCCTAACCTTCCAAAAATACTACACCAGATTTGGCTCTCGGTTTCTCATTCTTGTCTCCCATTTTAGAAAGAAGACACCCCAAGGTATTCCGTTAGGTGTATGGCGAGTTCATAGAAGATTTTATTTTTTTGTCACAAGTTAGTGAAGAATGACACTTTGTGAAAAAAAAAATCAATTTCCGCTAACTTTTGACAAAAAATAAAATCTTCTATGAACTCGTCATACACCTAACAGAATACATTGGGGTGTCTTTTTTCTAAAATGGGGTCAGTTTGTGGGGTTCCTATACCGCCCTGGCATTTTACTGGCCCAAAACCGTGAGTAGTCTGGAAACCAAATGTCTCAAAATGACTGTTCAGGGGTATAAGCATCTGAAAATTTTGATGACAGGTGGTCTATGAGGGGGCGAATTTTGTGGAACCGGTCATAAGCAGGGTGGCCTTTTAGATGACAGGTTGTATTGGGCCTGATCTGATGGATAGGAGTGCAAGGGGGTGACAGGAGGTGATTGATGGGTGTCTCAGGGGGTGGTTAGAGGGGAAAATAGATGCAATCAATGCACTGGGGAGGTGATCGGAAGGGGGTCTGAGGGGGATCTGAGGGTTTGGCCGAGTGATCAGGAGCCCACACGGGGCAAATTAGGACCTGATCTGATGGGTAGGTGTGCTAGGGGGTGACAGGAGGTGATTGATGGGTGTCTCAAGGTGTGATTAGAGGGGGGAATAGATGCAAGCAATGCACTGGCGAGGTGATCAGGGCTGGGGTCTGAGGGCGTTCTGAGGGTATGGGCGGGTGATTGAGTGCCCTAGGGGCAGATAGGGGTCTAATCTGATGGGTAGCAGTGACAGGGGGTGATTGATGGGTAATTAGTGGGTGTTTGGAGGAGAGAACAGATGTAAACACTGCACTTGGGAGGTGATCTGATGTCGGATCTGCGGGCGATCTATTGGTGTGGGTGGGTGATCAGATTGCCCGCAAGGGGCAGGTTAGGGGCTGATTGATGGGTGGCAGTGACAGGGGGTGATTGATGGGTGGCAGTGACAGGGGGTGATTGATGGGTGATCAGTGGTTTATTACAGGGAAGGACAGATGTAAATAATGCCCTGGCGAATTGATAAGGGGGGGTCTGAGGGCAATCTGAGCGTGTAGGTGGGTGATTGGGTGCCCGCAAGGGGCAGATTAGGGTCTGATCTGATGGGTAACAGTGACAGGTGGTGATAGGGGGTGATTGATGGGTAATTAGTGGGTGTTTAGAGGAGAGAATAGATGTAAACACTGCGCTTGGGTGGTGATCTGATGTCGGATCTGCGGGCGATCTATTGGTGTGGGTGGGTGATCAGATTGCCCGCAAGGGGCAGGTTAGGGGCTGATTGATGGGTGGCATTGACAGGGGGTGATTGATGGGTGGCAGTGACAGGGGGTGATTGATGGGTGATTGACAGGTGATTGACAGGTGATCAGTGGGTTATTACAGGGAAGGACAGATGTAAATAATGCCCTGGCGAATTGATAAGGGGGGGGTCTGAGGGCAATCTGAGCGTGTAGGCGGGTGATTGGGTGCCTGCAAGGGGCAGATTAGGGTCTGATCTGATGGGTAACAGTGACAGGTGGTGATAGGGGGTGATTGATGGGTGATTGATGGGTAATTAGTGGGTGTTTAGAGGAGAGAATAGATGTAAACACTGCGCTTGGGTGGTGATCTGATGTCGGATCTGCGGGCGATCTATCGGTGTGGGTGGGTGATCAGATTGCCCGCAAGGGGCAGGTTAGGGGCTGATTGATGGGTGGCAGTGACAGGGGTTGATTGATGGGTGATTGACAGGTGATTGACAGGTGATCAGGGGGGATAGATGCATACAGTACACAGGGGGGGGGGTCTGGGGAGAATCTGAGGGGTGGGGGGGTGATCAGGAGGGGGCAGGGGGGGGGGGGTAAAAAAAAATAGCGTTGACAAATAGTGACAGGGAGTGATTGATGGGTGATTAGGGGGGTGATTGGGTGCAAACAGGGGTCTGGGGGGTGGGCAGGGGGGGGTCTGAGGGGTGCTGTGGGCGATCTGGGGCAGGGGGGGAGAAATCAGTGTGCTTGGGTGTGACATAGGGTGGCTGCAGCCTGCCCTGGTGGTCCCTCGGACACTAGGACCACCAGGGCAGTAGGCAGCCTGTATAATACACTTTGTAAACATTACAAAGTGTATTATACACTTTGTATGCGGCGATCGTCGGGTTAACATCCCGCCGGCGCTTCCGTATGGCCGGCGGGATGTTGCGGCGGGTGACGCGATCGCTCCGCCCATGCCCCTACAAGGACCGCCGCCATTTGTCTATACGGCGGTCCTTGCGGGGTCCACTTCCCGGCCGCCAATTGTCAATACGGCGGTCGGGAAGTGGTTAAAACTGTCACCCGGAGGGGCTCACAATCTAATCCCTATCATAGACATTTGTCAATGCAAGTGTATTGTAGTTTATGTATCTTTGTCTAGGACTGATTTAGGGGGGAAGAGGGAATAAAAAAAATGTGTTTTTTTTTTTAAATCAGACTTTTTTTTTTTTTTATTAAAAGGAAAAAAAATCACAGTAGCAAACAAATACCACCAAAAGAATGCTCCATTAGTGGGAAGAAAAGGAGGTGAAATTAATTTGAGTGTTAAAGAGAGTCTGAAGCGAGAATAAATCTCGCTTCAGACCTCATAGTCAGCAGGGGCATATGTGCCCCTGCTAAAACGCCGCTATCCCGTGGCTAAACGAGGGTCCCTTACCCCCCGAAATCCTCTCCGAGTAGCGCATACCCTCTTTGGATTAAGGCAGGGCTAACCACCGCAGCCCTGCCTCACGCGCGTCTGTCAGCGTGTATCTCCGCCTCTCCCCTGCCCCTCTCAGTCTTCCTTCGCTGAGAGGGGCGGGGGAGAGGCGGCGATGCGCTGCTAATAGACAGCGCTGAGAGGCAGGGCTGCAGCCGTTAGCCCTGCCTGAAGAGCAGCAAAATCTACGACCAAGTTGGTCATTGATTTTGCAGGGGGGGGGGGGGGGTGGGGGGTCAGGGACCCTCGTTTAGCCGTGGGATAGCGGCGTTTTAGCAGGGGCACACATGCCCCTGTTCACTATGAGACAAGAAGCGAGATTTATTCTCGCTTCAGTGTCTCTTTAAGTTGTATGTACGAGCAATAAACCGTAAAAGTTGTTAAGTGCCGAATTGTAAAAAATGGCCTGGTCACTAAGGGGTATAAAGCTCTGGTCCTCAAGTGGTTAATAAATGATAAATTTAAATAAAAAATTGGGCACAAAACTTCAAACATCACTTTCAATTTCCACCAAATTTTCAAGAACACCTGCCCCTAAACCTAATTAAAACAAAAATGTCAGTTAAGCTAGGAATACACAAGCAAGAATTGTCACCCATCAGGGATCGGTAAAAAATCCCCCAGGTGACAATTTGGGGAACGATGCTGTACAGACACATCCCTAGACTTGAGGCTAGTGATGTGTACTGTTGCTATGGAGGGGGGGGGGGGAGGGAGGGCAGAGGGATGATGATCATCTTGAAAATAGACAGATCCTTAATAATGCCTGATGCCCAAGCAAGAATGATCGCGGCTGCTGTACACATATAACGATCGTCCACTGAAATGGTCGTTATCGATCATTTTGACCGATGGTAATCGCATGTGTGTATGTAGCTTTAGTTACACCTGTCAGCAAGCATATGGAATGCCACAATGCCTTATCAAGGTTATTTTTGTAACAGCAGTCCTATTAAACATTAAAAAATTACCAGTTGTATAGCAATAGAGGATGAAGAGGTTGCGACCACACCAAGGTCCCTGGCACTGAGGGGCAATCCTACAATTCCTGCATAAGCTCAATATTGCTGCTGTAGAGGTATTTATCATGTTCATATGTGTTTTGAATATTTGAATAGTGTTAATCATTAACAAACCATTTATTTTCCACTGTAAATGGGCAATATTGCAGCATGCAAATATTGCTTTACCCATTATTTCCCACCCACATAAGGCATAACGTAGCTTTGAATGCCTGCCATTTGTTTTTAAAGCAAGATAATCTTTAGCTTAAATATATGTGAATGCCAACCATACTTATATCAGATTCTCAGATATTCTACTGAATTCATCACTGTAACACTCTGTTGCTATAATTCATCCAAGCATACAGTAAAAGCACAAGACAAATGATTGTTTCTTTTTTTGTTGTTTTGTTCAAGGAAAACTGCTGAAGAGCATTGGCAAAACTCTTGATTGCAGTAAATGCCTTTTTTGTGTCTGCTTTTTTTTAAGCAGCTGTAATGTCTCTTGTTATATTATTTGTTTAAATCTAAAAGAAAATTGAGCGCCAGGAGGTTTAATGCCAGGAAAAAAGTAACTGATTAACCTTTATGCTTTTTACATATTGCCATTCTGAAGTCTGTATACCTTGGCTCAGCTCCTTCTCAATTAAGTGTTCTGCCATATCCTTCACCTGTTTTGGGTACAAGGTATCCCTTAGAAATGTGGACATAATCTCCATCTCTGACCTTGTGGGCTTAGCATTATCTGTGAAGTAGTAGCCAGATGCATAGCTGGGCATAGGTACTGAATGCTGAAAAAGGAGAAAGCATATATAGAAAATGAAAAGATTGGCAAAAATAGAATAGTTGGCATTGTACACACTGACATATGTTATGCTGCTTCAGCAATGCTAAATCAACATAATGATGCCTGTAATGGTTTGTATTCATGCTTGGACTCTGAACACTGTATCTGAAAAAAACTTAATAAATCTCATCTGAAGCACTTTTAGTTAAATGCTATTGGGGATGCAAGAATAGCAGTAAATTGCAATATACTAGAAATATGTATTGTTTTTCTGCTTTACATATTTGATTTGCCTTATTGTATATGTTTATTCACTGACATTACACTAGATACCAGAATCTACAGAGTAATTACTATGAATATGATAAAACATCTTTCCAAATCTGTAAATTACTTAGTGCTTGTATACATAACCCAATATTCACTGCTGATCAAGCAACAATCAAATCCAAATGTCTGGTTCGTCCATTGATCTGCAATTAATTCTGCTGCTGACTAATCAGAAACAACCAAAATGCAACCATTCTCTTGGTTATTTAATCATATTTGTGGATTAAAACTGATCCCAGCTGCTGTACAGACCCCAACATACTGTATGTTGTTTAGAACAGATCAACTTGATCATGGATGTTTGTGGGAGATGTTGCTGCAGCTGGCGAGGTTGACTCAGCTACTTAGGGGAACCCCCGGGTGTTGGTAAGTAATGGTTTTGCTTCCATACCTGCTTTAACCCCATTCCCTGAGCTACTCTTACCCGTGTGATACTGACGGACCCGGAGGAATAAAGGATTGGGAGCCAGAGCCATGGTACATGTTTTTACATGGGTTTGGCTTTCACGCGTAATCATCTGACAATGACAATGCTTGTCAATGTAATGGAATTTGCCTTCAAGACTGCCTTCAAATCTAAATATGAAACCTGCATTAACATCTGCAATGATTACTGACCAAACCTTTATGTCACCAATCTATCTCTGCCTGCTCAGACTTTAAGTTCCAGGTTTCTTTATAGGAGGATCGATTTAAATCAAGTTAAGCCACAAAATAGCGATCTGTTTCCAAAATTTTAGTTCGTCAGGCCTTTACAAAGCATAGAGAATTATCTATAAATTAAACAAATACATATACATTAAAATCAACAAAAATCACTTTCAATGTGATTTAGTAACAACACACCAGAAAAAAAAATATGAATGAATGTGGAAAACAAGAGAGCGGAAAAAATAAAATAAAACAAGAAAGATCCAATGTGAAGAAAAAGTTACCCATTAGTATTCCAGAAAAGGAAAAAACTATGCAGATCAAATGGCTCATCACCAATCATGAGCCACATGGCTGTAGTGAAACAAGAGCATACTAGCCATCCATCAGCAAGATGTCATGTGGCCAATGTAAAAAAGAGAAGAAAGCCATTGTGTAAAGATAGGTGTTCCACACAACCAAACAAAGAAAAAAGATAAATAGTATATATGTGAAACAGTCTAACACTAACCTTAACCAGACTTTAAGTTCCACCTGACTCAGCATGCTCCTCTCCATTCTGTGGCTTCTCTGTCTTTTGATTATGGAAAATTAACCTGGAAGCCACAACCTAAGAGCTCTTGGCAGCAAAGCAGTTTAGTGCCTACTACAAGTTCTAATCCATCATGGTCTGACATACCACTGCTATGCTGATGACACCCAGCTATATTTATAATTCAAACCTGGCATGACAGACCCTACTCCAAAAATAAATGCGGGCTAAGATGAGTGTAACGATTGTGGAATTCTCCACAAGCGTATAATTTGCGGGAACCCAGCAAAAGGTGCAATGCACCTGTAGAGGGAAATTCCTGTCGGCAGGTGGAGCTGTGGAGTGCAGAGGAACAGCTCCTCTGCCCTACCACACACGCCAGACAGGAATTGTACGAAGGGAAGAAACGCAATCGCAAGAGAGGCGATTGAGAATGAGCACTGAGACAGATTGTATGTGTGTGCACCAAACTAGTCGCCAACCCGCGACGGTGCACACACCACAGCAGATATGAAGCAGGAACGCAATCGCGAGAGAGGCGATTGCCAGAGGTGAAACAAGGCTACAGCAAGGCAGAGCACAAGAGTAGCAAAGGCACAGCAAATCATACAATGAGGAGATATGGAAAATAACAAACGCTAGCTAAACGTGAACACCGCACTCATTCGCAACAGTGCACGCGTTTATGCGCGGTCTCCACGTGATAAGCACAATAGAGACAAGCACGCCTAACTAACCACCGACAGACAAACATGAAACAGAGGACGCGAGCGCTTGCTTAACGGTTACCTCACCGAGCCTCCAGCAAGCATTCATAGCCGACAAGAAAGACACACGAAAACATGAATAAGCGAACGATAGGATCCACAGCACTAGCGAAAGTGGCTAGCGCGATCCAGGAAGACAGAACAGAAGGATCCACAGTGCTAGCACAAGATGCTAGTGCGATCCAAGTACAGAGTAGCAGACCAGAAACATCCACAGCACTAACGCAAGTGGCTAGTGCGATCCAGGAAGACAGAAGAGAAGGATCCACAGCGCTAGCGCAAGATGCTAGTGCGATCCAAGTACAGAGTAGCAGAACAGAAGGATCCACAGCACTAGCGCAAGAGGCTGGTGCAATCCAGGGAAACAGATCAGAAGGGGCTACCAGTAACAACTGCTGTTCCGGTTAGCACCCAAACACACAGAACGATTTCCTGTCGACCACCGCTGGGACAGGACAATCGCAACAGACAAACAAAACAGATAAGCAATCCTAACTGCACTAGGGAAACCTGCCTAGTGCAGTTCCAGGGATACTCTAGGCTAATCTTCAACAAAGAGCAAGGCTGACACTCCAGGCGAGTTTTACACAGGATCTAACTCTTATGACCAGCAACTTACTGTGGGAAACATAGCTCTTTATAGAGCAAGCCCACAGGGGATGTGGCTAGGCAATCTGCATGACAAACATATGCAAATTCCTCAGCAGCAAGCTGCACAACTGACAAAAGGTCTCTCTTCCAGAGACCTGCAGAATGCAGATCTGAACAGTGGTCAAAAGGCTGCCTGCCTGCGCAGGCAGCCCAGCGGATCCTCACAATGAGCTTCCGTAATGGATGAACGGCAACTGGATTAAACCAAATGCTGACAAAACTGAGGTTCTTGTATTGGAGGATGCCACTTAGCAAATTATCCCCTGCCTGATACCAACCCTAATATCCTAACCAACACAATCAGTTATAGGAGAGATTGTGATAAGGGAAAGTTCACCGCTGCACTGTGAGCTGCCAGAGACAGTGCTGGACCCTTAGCTGCTTAATCCAGTCAAAATGCAAAGTAGTAAGGAAGGTCCGCAACGATGTCTCTTTCCAATGCTCAATCTTTATTCAGGACATATCCTCATGACAGTAAAGAAAGCACAGCTGACATGTTTCGGGCCAAACATGCCCTTAATCATAGCTCATATGATTAAGGGCATGTTTGGCCCGAAACATGTCAGCTGTGCTTTTTTTACTGTCTTGAGGATATGTCCTGAATAAGGATTGAGCCTTGGAAAGAGACATCGTTGCGGACCTTCCTTACTACTTTGCACTTTATAGGAAAGATTGTTGTACAGAAATGCTGGATGACTACAGCCTGTTCTGCTCTTTGGAGAGGATAAGGTGATAGTATGTGTCAGGTGACAGGAGGTGCTGAATAATAGTAGTTCTTGTTCCAGCATGGCAGATTGCTGAACCATGACAATGGACGTTTTTACATACTCTTAAATTTGTGCTCAAGATCATGAATACATTTCTTTACTGAGAAAAAGCTATGACATTAACTAAGCAAGGAAAAATGGGCTCAAGCTATTGCTTGAGCTATTGCAGATAGTAGAATGATCTGTAATTTTACAGATATTTTACTATCATAATTCTACTTTCATCTGTTATCAATAGAATAATATCGGTAGTTTTACTGATATTCTACTATCACCCTACCTTATTCTATTTTCACACTTTACCTGCATCTATGCATACCTCCCCCATCTATGCCTAACATTAACCTCTCCCCATCTATGCCTAACACTAACCTCCCCCTCAACGAACACTGTGGCCTGGTGCACACCAAAAACCGCAAGCAGATCCGCAAAACGCTAGCGTTTTTCTGAACGCTTTGTCTGTTTTTTTAGCTGCGTTTTGCTAGCGTTTTGCGTTTTGCGGTGGCGTTTAGCATGCGTTTTTCTAGCGTTTTGCGTTTTGCGTTTTTTAAGGAAAAAGGTAGAAAGAGTTGAACCAAAGGCTAAAAATTAGATATATTGATGACATGTGGATCAAATGAAGGAATTAAAGTGCAAGTACCAATATAAAAAGGGAGTGCTCCTTCACAGCATTGTGGGTTAGTTGAGGAGAGGTGACATAGTGTTTGAGAGTGAGTTGTTTTTGTGGAGAGAGAAAATGTATCCTGATTTGCTATTACTAATATGTGTAGCAGCATATATGAGACGCAGGCCAAGGACACGGAGATACTGGGTGCATCCCATACTGCAACAGCGGCGCAGGAAGGGTCAATTTTGGACACTCTATCGTGACTTGAGGCAGCATCCAGACAAGTTCTTTGGCTACACCAGAATGTCTATGGGCAGGTAAGAGTTGTTTTGTTTGTTCTGTACCATTTGGCATTCTTGTTATTTAAATAATGAATGTTGCAGTCATTGCTGAGCCTTATTTAACACTCTGTTGGACTCCAATGTACAAACCAACACACTCAGCAATCATGTATATGCATTAAAAGACTAAGATTACCATTATGCTTGTTCCTGGTGTGTTATGCATACACTGCCTAACACCTATTGCTTTTTTGGACTACCCAGTAACTACTATAGTATATAAGCATACATCATTTTTGAACAATAACCTAAGGTAATAACCCCACGTAACACACATTTATACCTATACCAATATCATGCACCTATGAACAGCAGAAACTCAGTAAAGACACTTGTTGTGGCCAGCGACATTATTTTATTTGTTTTTGGTAGTGGTTGCCCAAATAATTCTTTAGGCCATGTTGTCATGAAGGTATTTTTGCAAACATAGAATGTATATGTTCAAAAAAGAATGCTTTTATATCACAAACATCATCAACAAATTACATATACATCTGTATTTTTGACAGTTTTGATTGTCTACTGTCCAAATTGAAGGATGCCCTTCAAAGACAAGATACTAATTATCGCCGTGCAATCACTCCAACGGAGCGTCTCCTCATAACTTTGAGGTATGTGAAACTAACTTTAAAATATTAACATAAAATATAACGATTTACACTACCTATAAGGCACACTTCCTACTCATGTTGTGCAAGATAATCAGACATGCTTCCAGTGTCATGAATGAAAGCTTGTGTAGCTGATTCTGAAGTAGTTTGTGGCTGGGTCTGAGCTGATAAATCAGTGTACACTGGAGTGTCTGATCTTTGATACCTATTAGCTTGCTCAAAACGCATAGGTCCTGTCATAGGATAATGTGGCTGCTGCCCATATGGCCGGGTTGCCATATGCATAGGTGGGTAACTAGGTGGGTCATACATACGGTGACTCTGGTAAGATGGTTGTGGGTATGAATGATACTGAGGAGTGGCATGAGGCATGTGTTGTTGAGTGACATAGTTGGAGCTATTTTCTTCTGCCTGGCTCTGAGTTTGCAAAAATTTGCCCAGGGTCTCAGATATGGCATGTCTGGCTGCCCATTGCTTATCTGGTGGCACTTTCTGTAACAATGGCACTAAACTTAGCAGATACTGGGTGCATGGCTCTTTTAATTGTTTGATTTCCTCCTCTCGCTTCTCCATATGATCCACAGCCTTTTCAATAGAAGTAATGAGCTTGTGATCATATTCAGCCCTGCTCATACCTCTTGCTATTCTCCTGCCTTGGGTTGATGCCCTCACACCTCTACTAGATCTGTGAGTTGTGCGTGGCCTAGTAGTTAGTGTACTGGGTTGTGTTTGATCAGCAGTTGTTGAGTCACTCTCATCCAGTGTAGCTGTGTCACCATCCTGTGGAGTTAAATCATCCACTTCCAGATCACTGCTAGTGTTGTGGCCTGCATCTATTTCCGCCTCCTCAGGATCAGGATCAGGTGGCAGGCTATCTTCAGTTCTAATGTAAAGAAGAAGAGAAGAATTGAGTACTGGTATAGAGGCCAGTGATGTAAAATAGAAAATGTCATTGATGTACATGTGTAACTGTACAACAATCATAGTTGCCTTTCTCTCCTGCAGAAATGTTGTGAGTATTACTTTAAGGCACAGCCCCTGAGTCATCATGCAGATCACATGTTTGTAGTGAAGTATTAATGTATAATCTACACATGCTTGTTCGTGGTGTGTGATTCAGACACTACTGCAGCCAAATAGATCCACATGAGTGTAAGGCAACTGGTATTTGTCCACAAAATCCTACCAGATTCCTGACAGATAATCGCACTATAAATAGCTTAGTAAACAATCATATTAAGCAAAGGCCTACTGTAAAATGACCTGCAGTGAATCACATTGAGTCTATCACACTCCTGCAATGCATTGTGTGACTTGTATTTATATTACAGCTGTAGCGGATACTTTTTTCAGAAGTGTAATAGGTGTACATTTGCGCCATACTTACTCAGCCGACTCATGATGTTTTCTCATAAATTCCAGAATCCCACAGAATTTATATCTTGTTCTTTGGGAACTGCCACACCCACTTTTAGATTCTTGATATTGTTTCTCCAGCTCCTTTTTATAACTGTCTCGCACAGACTTCCATCTTTTGCGCAGGAGACCAACTTCGAACAAAAAACAAATAAACATTTCTGTATTACTTTTCAGATTTCTGGCAACAGGACATTCATATGCAGCTCTGCATTATCAGTTCCTGATGGGAAGATCTACTATCCGCTACCTGGTTTTGGACACATGCAAACTGATTTGGAAAACACTGCAGCCCGAATTTATGCCACCTCCTGATCTACCTATGTGGGAGGCTAATATTCAGCATTTCTGGGAAAAGCATCAATTCCCTAACTGCCTAGGAGCAGTGGATGGGAAACATGTCCGTATTGTTATGCCTGCAGCCACTGGCAGTGTGTATTACAATTATAAAAAATATTTCTCTCTTGTGCTCATGGCTGTGGTGGATCCGAATTTAAAATTTATATATGTGGATGTGGGTGCTTACGGCAGTTCACATGATTCTGCTGTTTTCCAACACAGCAGATTTGGCTTGAAACTCCTAACTGGCCAAATGACCTTACCAGCACCACGACCCTGGCCTGACAGACAACACCCACCTTACCC